>NC_061111.1:178038259-178255759 GCF_002878395.1 Capsicum annuum
TTTAAATGGATTATTAATTTTGATTCAATACTAGATATTAATGTAATTAAGTAGGCTAATCTTTGTGGGTTTTCTTTTATTTTATTTAGACTTATATATTCTGAATAATTACTAATTAAAGATTCTTTAATTTTTCTAAAAGCTTCTCTATTTTTAAATGGTCTTCGCATAATTAATTTAATAATTTTGTAGGTAAATTTTTTAACTCTAGATCTAATTCTAATTCCTCTAGATCTAATTCTAATTCTAACTCTAACATATATTTGTCTTCCGTACTTTTTAAATTGCTGGACTCTGATACCATTTGTAGGGGGGTACGCGGATTTAATAGATCTAATAGATTCACTAGATTTTTAAAATGATTTGCTATGAATCATTTATCTAAAAGAAAGAAGTTAGAAAGATTATACGTATTTCAATGAAATGGATGTTGGACGTACAAGATACTCAAAAGCTTGTGAAATGTACAAATAAAGAGGGCATGATAGAAGTTGTTGTCCGAACCGAGAACGTTCAAATAATAATCGTATGTAATAACTAAAATATATTTTTATGTGCAATGTCATATCATGTGCTTTCGGTTATTTGTTTGTGTAATACCCCGTATATTTCTAAGCTAGAAAATGAACCATTGTTCCTACGTATGAAACCTCCTATCCTGTGATTCATATTTGAGTACATGACTTACAATGAGTATCCTAGTGAGAAGATAGCTTATGATTTGTTAAGCGTGTTCATCAAAGTCACTTAGAGTAAGGCAAGCTAAGAGATTTTGAATCCATCAAGTTTTAGTGTTTGATTTCGTAAGAGTCATCTATGAGCGAGCATAACTTGATGTATATGTGGTATTTTGGAAGATTTAGATCTACCAAATTGTAGAGTATCGAATTAGCTTTCCAACGATACCAATTTTATCAAAATTCGACACCCGAGCAAGAAGTTATAGCTTTGCAAAGTGAAGTGCGTCACCTAAAAAATCGCCTAAGGCTATTGGAATGGTTATACCATAAATTGTGCGACGCACAACCTAACTTATGCCATAAGTTATGCGACGCACAACCTAACTTATGCCATAAGTTGTGCGATGCACAACCTAGCTTTCGCGATAAGTTGTGCGTCGTATATCTTATGGTCCAAGTGACGTAAACACCCCTTTTGAGTTATTTTAAGGGCAGAATGGGTATTTTCCATCCCTATATAAGCCTATAACACGGGATTTAGCCCCAATTCAATCAAAATATAGTCACTTCTCTCAAGAACAAGTTAGGATTCTCAATTGGGGATTCAAATTCAAGAAAATTCCACCGTAAATCTTCGCTGAATCAAGAACTAAGATATGCATAGTGTTCATTCATGGATTCCTTTCATCCATGAAGCCCAAGAATCAAGTTTTAAACCATAGATTATGATATTCATGCTATGGGTTGATTATGTTCATGTGGTTGTTCTGGTATGATTCCCAAGTTGGAATCTTTATGTATTTTTATGAAAATATGTTAGCATGTGAGTTGAAAACCACGAATTTTTGTTGGTTATGATATGTTAATTTGATGATTATGCCATGCCTTAAGTCATGCAACCTAAATGTTTGATAAAATGCCTAAGGGACTAGAAATTATGTAATATAGCTCAATGTGACGTATGTGATGGATTCATATTTTACCCTTATGTTCAAATAACTCCCATGCTATTGACGTGCAATGTAGATGTTTGTCGGAATGCTCATGATGTTAGAATATGAAATTATGACATTGAGTATATACATTCCTACCATGTACAAGATTATGATAGCCATGTACTTCAGGAAATCCCCAAATTATTGTATTATGGATTGTTGATGTTGGTCATGTATTCAAGAATGTCATGCCTTGTCAGTTTCCTTCTATCGAGTCCTGGGGGTACTTGTACCTGACAATTTAGCTGTATGCCTAGAGCCAGTGTTATGTTTTCACGATATCTTCAGTCAAGCTATGTTCAGTAGAATTCAGGCAGTCATGTGACTCAGGAAAACTCAGTAAACTCAGTAATCCTAGTAATCTCAGAAAGCTCAGTAATTCAGTAATCTCAGTAGTATTCCGTCAGTCAACAAAACTCCATGAACTCAGTCCAGTTCAGTTTAGCTAATCATGTTCAGTGTCTATTTAGATGGAAGTAGGATTTAGCATCGAGTGAATCTAAAGATGAGGACACACACTGACAGTTGAGGGTGTGATCCTTAGAAGTAATCCTTGTATTCTAAAACTATGTAGCCAGCATAGGATAAGACATCAAAACTGATAGATGAGGGTTGATGAGGTGGATAAACACTGTCAGATAAGGGTCCCACCATTTTTTTGAGGACACAGCCAGATGAGAGTCACCCACAGCTTATCTTTACTAGTGATGCGGTATTGACACCCTTCTAATTAGGGTTATAAATTGGACCCCAACTCAGCTATAATACGTTATTTGGGGCATGTAGGTTAGATAACTACTTTCCACAGTCTCGGTTTTTGTAAAAGAACTCAGATAGTCCTTTTAAATTTCAGGACTATCAGATACAGCCAACTCAGTACAGTACGAAACTCAGCTAGTTCTATCAGAACCTAGACTATCAGATACAGTCTCTCAGTATCAATTATATCAGTTATTAGTAAATCATGTTATCAGTAATCAAACTCAGTAATCAGTACCATTACGAGTTTAGTTACAGTCACTTATTCATGCATGTATTCTCACGTTCATGTTATACAGTCAGTTAGCATTGTTCATGCATTTGAACCCTTTGCATTCAGCCTACCTCACATGCATACCAGTACATTCAATCGTTCTGACGTATTTGCACTATGGTGTTTTATTCTATACCATAGGCTCAGAAGCACGAGCTCCAGAGCATCAGTAGTATTCTAGTTTTAGCAGTCAAAGTTAGCAGTGAGTACTCATCCTTCGAGGACATGATCATTACTTTATTTCTTCATTACTTAGTTTATTTCAGTAATTGGAGTTAGTTGGGAACATGTCCCATAAACTCCTTATTCAGATAGTTTAGTTTTAGAGGTTTTTCAGACTATAGTATGTTCGGACAGTTTTGTTTCAATTTGTTTTTGTATTGATATACCGTACTTTCAAATGTTATGTTTTATCAGTTTTAAACCTTATGGCCTTTCAACCTTTATTTCTGCATTTATACAATATATTATGCAGTGTTCAGGTACAGATATCAGTCATGAGTTAGCTTGTGGTCCTTCGGGGTTATGAGCATAGTGTAGCACTCCGGGTACTAGATTCGGGGTGTTACAAACTTGGTATTAGAGACAAAGGTTCAACAGTGTCTTAGGAAGTCTGAAAAGTCGCATCTAGTAGAGTCTTGTGCATGGGTGTGTTGTACACCATACTTATGTAAATGAGGCTATGAGATGTTTTAGGAACAGTTTCTCTTCTTTTAGTATTCATGTCGTGCCAGTTAGTATGATCTCAAATTTAAATCACAGTCTAATCCATTTATTCCTTTCGTTATAGAACATGCCTCCCAAAAGGACTAATGAAAGGAGAACTGAGAATCACTTAGCACCTCTGCCCAGGCAGATTCTCTGGATGATCATGTCTTTCATGGTGAATTCAGAACTAAGTCCCTTACCTTATCTTACTCAATAGTAGCTCAGTGCAATCAGCAGGCTGTTTTACCACCCAGGCATATGATTTATACCTAGGAGATTGAGGTGGGAAAGCATAAAAAAAGAGAAAATAAGAGAGCGAGAAAAAGTAATTTCAATTTTGGTCAGCCTAAGTCAGAGGGTGGTAACCGTTATCATTTTTGTCCAAAGGCACCCGTTCCATTTCCTTTCTCAGCCAGTCCTCCGGTTCCTAAATTCGAAGATAGGGCACCAGGTCCTAAACCTCAGGGCAGTGGTAGCAGTGCCCGACCAATCTCCTTTGTCAGACTTTTGGCAAGCATCACAAGGGTGTTTGCAGAGCTGGCCGTGATGTCTGCTTTAGATGTGGCGATTCAGGTTTCAGAGTTTGATACTGTCCTAAGGCTAGTCCATGAAGTAAGCATAATCATCTTTCAGTTCAGTCCGATAGCCCGAATCAACAGGGTGCCACATTCAGTGCCACCAATGGGCAACACCCAAACAGGATCTATGCTCTTCAGTCCCGACAGGATCAGGAAAATTCTCCTGTTGTAGTCACTGGTATGTTATAGTTCTTTCATTTGTATTTTTACGCTTTGCTAGATACAGGAGCTTCCTTGTCTTTTGTTACTCCTTATCTAGCAATTGATTTTAGAGTCAGTCCTGAAATTCTAGCAGAGCCTTTCTCAGTGTCTACCCAGTGGGTAAAACTATCATAGCCCGGTGGGTATACAGGAACTGCCGATTATCGTATCTCAGAAAGTCACTTCAGCAGACTTAGTCGACTTAAAGATGACTAATTTTGAATGTTATTCTCGGCATAGATTTGGTTTCATTCCTGCTATACCATAGTCGATTGCAGAAATAGAACTGTCCAGTTTTAATTTTTGAATAAACCTGTCCTTGAGTGGAAGGGTAATATTTCGGCATTCAGGGGTCAGTTTGTTTCCTACCTACAGGCTAGGAAAATGATATCTAAGGGATATGTCTATCATCTTGTTAGAGTTAAGGACTCTAGTTTCGAAACTCTCAGTCTTGAGTCGGTTACAGTAGTGAATGAATATATAGATGTATTTCTTGAAGATCTTCCAGGAATTTTCCCCAAAAGGAAAATAGACTTCGACATTGATCTTCTTCCAAATACTCAACCCATATCTATTCCACCATATAGAATGGAACCAGTAGAACTTAAGGAACTGAAAAACAGTTGAAGGTTCTCCTAGATGAGGGATTCATCAGACTCAGTATTTCCCCGTGGAGTACACCAGTCTTATTCGTGCAAAAGAAAGATGGTTTCCTCAGAATGTGCCTAGATTACCATCAGCTTAATAACGTCTCAGTTAAGAACAAGTATCCACTTTCCAAAATCAATGACTTATTTGACCAACTTCAAAGAGTCAGTTAATTTTTCTAAGATAGACCTTAGATCAGGCTATCATCAACTCAGGGTCAGAGAAGGTGACATTCCATAAATGTCTTTTCAAACTCGGTATAGTCAATTCAAATTCTTAGTTATGTCATTTGGTCTTACCAATGACCCAGCAACTTTCATAGACTTGATGAACCGAGTGTTCAGCCATTAGTTGGATATATTCATTATAGTCTTCATATATGACATCCTTGTCTATTCCCGAAATGACCGTGATCTTGTAGACCATCGTAGAATAGTATTATAGACCCTCAAAACCCATCAGTTATCATGATATCTATTCATTCCCCACAAGTCAGCTCTATGATCATCACTCATATTCATGCACGTTAGTAAAAATCATATACGCTTACAGTTCCTATTATAAGAAGTTCTAGTTCACTCAGTGTTATGAATCATGTTCCATGAGTATAGAAATTTTAGACTCAGGTCATGCAACTCATGAATCATACACTCATGTCATGCTTTACATTATGCTCAGATCACATGACTCATGCTCCACTCCTAATGATCAGCCAAACTCAGACTATGTCATGTATACCCTCAGTTTAGATCTCTTGGTGAATCCGTTGGGATGATGTTCTATCCCTCGAGTCTTAGTTATGGAGTCAGTTCAGTAATCAATATTCAGTAAAGGACTAAAATAGTCCTACAAAACCACGTCTTTCAACTATCAGTTACTTAACCATTAGAATTTAGTACTTCAGTACCAGTCTAAACCTCAGTTATCAGAAACCAGTATTCAATACCAACTACAGTCTTAGTTATAGTTACAGTCTCAATTAACGTCTTAGCTACAATCTCAGTCCCAGTCCTAGCCCAGTAATTAGGTCGGTAACTCAATTCAATTTTGGGTTTACTCGACCTTTATGTACAATTATTAGTCACTTAGTTGTCAGCCTTCCAGTACCTCAATTTACAAGACTATTCCAGAATCATGTTGTACTCCTGGTGTTGCATTCTCAAATAATCTAGTTACCCTCAATTCATGCTCAGTTATCTCATGTTACTTAGTCAGTCGTTATCTCCTAAGAATAATGCTCTACAGTTACAGTCCAGTTATTCAAGAGTAAGTTCAGTTCTGCCTAGCAAACCCAGTATTCAACTATTAGTTATTCAATTAATCAGATAAGTTAGTATGTTTAGGCATTCCTGCTCAGCGCTCATATGAATATTTTCTGTAGTCTCAGGTGAAGAAGAAGTACTTCAGTTAAGTATAAGTTTTCAGTATGAGTTAGATCGATTAGCCAGTAATTCAGTTTAGCAATCAGGCAACAAGTTCGTATGGTGTGGTTTACCATCTTTCCACCTAGTCCTACTATTAGAAATCTCAGGAATGTAACTATTCCAAGATAGAAAGACCCAGTATTTGCAAGATCAACTCAATTTATGTATTATGTATTAGTTTCAGATCTCAGATATTCAATCACGATTAAGTTCGTAGGTGCCCTGTGCATCATCCCAATTTTCCTCAGTATCTCATTCAAGTTAGTATTCTTCTACGGACATAATGTCCCAAGGGGGAGATGCTCTATAACCCCCAATCTATCATGCCCTAAACCCTCTAATTTCTCTTCGCATAATGAATCCTGTTTGGAGTTGTGGGTACCCATAGGTTGACCCTCTAGCTCCAATATCATCCATAAGCTATGTACTCAATGGCTCAATTCAGTTCACAATACCCAGTCCACGTCACATGTTATAGACTCAGCCATGTTCTTATGTTCCTATTCATGCGTGTTCAGAAAGAATCTCGAGATAAGGTCAGAAAATTTCATGTGTTTGAAAATCTCTCCTATGAAGGGAGTGAAGAGGTTCAGCAAGAAGGGAAAGATCAATCCCCGATATGTCGGTCCCTTCAAAATTCTCAGTCTCTTTGGCAAAGTAGCTTATGATCTTGAGTTGCCTTCAGATCTAGCTTCAATACATCCAATCTTTTATGTCTCCTTACTTAAGAAATGCATAGGTGACCCAGCAGTCATAGTCCTTGTTGAGGGCATAGACATTCAGAATAACCTCTCTTTTAAAGATATTCCAGTCAAAAATTCTAGACTACCAGATTCGCAGATTGAGGAACAAAGAGGTCCCTCTAGTCAAAGTTCTTTGGCACAATCAGTTCGTTGAGGGAGCTACTTGGGAAGCAGAAGAACACATGCGATCCAAGTACCCTCACCTCTTCTTCGCTAATCCAGACTCAACCCAAGATTATAGCTTTCCTTAAGCTTATTCAGTTTTATGTTCAAATTTCAGTTACAAACCAGTTTCATGCTCAGATTCCCATTATAAACTTGGTATCAAATACCATTGCATACTCAGTCATGTGTACATATATCAGATCAGTCATGTATTCATGCATCAGATATGCATTCTCCTTGTTAGAAACTCAGTTTATTAGAAATACCAGTCATGCATTCATGAATTAGTTTAGTCATGAAAACATGCATCAGATATGCATGCTCAGTATAATACAATCAACTTATCAGTCATGTCATTCATGTAATCATTTTTCAGTTGTTCATGTTCAGTGTGTACTTTAGTTATCATTCCTTCCCTCTCAGTCAGTCCCATTCGAGGACGAATATTCCTAGGGGGAGATACTATAATACCCCATATATTTCTAAGCTAGAAAATGAACCATTGTTCCTACATATGAAACCTCCTATCCCAGATTCATATTTGAGTACATGACTTACAATAAGTATTCGAGTGAGAAGAGAGCTTATGATGTGTTAAGTGTGTTCATAAGAGTCACTTAGAGTAAGGCAAGCTAAGAGCTTTTGAATCCATTATGTTTTAGTATTTGATTTCGCAAGAGTTATCTATGAGCGAGCATAACTTTAGAGGATCAAATTAGCTTTCCAATGATACCAATTTTACCAAAATCTAACACCCGAGCAAGAAGTTATGGCTTTAGAAAGTGGAGTGTGTCGCTTAACAAATCGCCTAAGGCTACTGGAATGGTTACTCCATAAGTTGTGCAATGCACAACCTAAATTATGCCATAAGTTGTGTGACGCATAACCTTGCTTACGCGATAATTTGTGCGCTGTATATCTTATGGCCCAAGTAACATAAACACCACATTTTTGAGTTATTTTAAGGGCAGAATAGGTATTTCCCACCCCTATATAAGCCTATAACACGGGATTTAGACCTAATTCAACCAAAATATAGTTACCTCTCTCAAAATTCTTTCAAATTTTTAGACTGTCAAATACAGTCAACTCAGCACAGTACGAAACTAAGCTGGTTCCATCAGAATCTAGACTGTCAGATACAGTCACTTAATATTAGTTATATCAGTTATCAGTAACTCATGTTATCAGTAATGAGACTCAGTAGTCAGTACCATCACGAATTCAGTTACAATCACTTATTCATGCATGTATTCTTACGTTCATGTTATACAGTCAATTAGCATTGTTCATGTATTTAAACCCTTTGCATTCATCCTACCTCACATGAATACCAGTACATTCAATCGTACTGAAGCATCAGTAGCATTCCAGTTTCAACAGTCAGAGTTAGCAGTCAGTCCTCATCCTTTGAGGACATGATCATTACTTTATTTCTTCATTACTTAGTTTATTTCAGTAGTTGAAATTAGTTGGGAACATGTCCCATCAACGCCTTATTCAGATAGTTCAATTTTAGAGGCTTTTCAGACTACAGTATTTTCAGAGTTTTGTTATAGTTTGTTTTGGTATTGATATACCATACTTTCAGATGTTATGTTTTATCAGTTTTGAACGTTATGGCTTTTCAGCCTTTATTTCTGCATTTATACAATATATTATACAGTTTTTAGGTACAGATATCAGTCATGGGTTAGCTTGTGGTCCTTCAGGATTATGAGCACCGTGTAGCTCTCCAGATAACAGATTCGGGGCATTACAGTTTGACTTTAATTTATTAGTTGTTGTTGTGAATTAAAAGATATATTTTAATCGTATTATTTGTAAGATTTTGATCATATTATTTGAAAGATTTAGTATGCATCAATAGTTCAAGTCATTTTTATTTGACTGAAGTTAACTAAAAAGATAATTTTGGTGTGATCTTTTATTTCACTTATATCGTATTGTATTAAAACTGAGAAGGCTCCTAGTTAAAAGGTGGATCAAAATTTTGTGAATTTATACTATTCTTTCATTAAAAGTACATGTTCTTCTTTAGAATTGTAACTCACTCGACAATTTATTTTCAATTATTTTTATCTAACTTAACAATGGCAATGTATAGCATATCCATATATATAGAGGAACAAAAAAAAATAGGATTTAAGGTATATAAGAGCCATTTATGGATAAGACTCTCTACGTTAGTGCGTCTTTGTAATTTGCTTGAAAGTGCATTCATAGGCATGAGCCTTTAAGGTGTGAAAAAGTTGTCTCCTATTGTCCCATCAGTTGGAAAATGACAATTTTTCAGATTCTTGGATAGAAAAATAAATATTGAAGTAAATATAAAAGATTCACTAAAGGCTCATGACTGTAAGAGCACCTTCAGTATAGATATATTTAACATACTATCTTTTTTAAAACATGAAAATTGCACACTGAAAGTTGACAATTGTCCATGCGTTTTTATCATTTTGATCATAAAAATTCTAAGAAACTCATTTATTGAATGTCTCCCTCATTCAACACCATTTTGATCCAGAATTCGCTTATTTAAGTGATTGTTTTTTTCAATTTAAATGACTCACACGCTTCTTATTTTACAAGAAGAGTTGGTGTTTGATAATGAACAAGACTAGAGTCATGACCTAATTGGATGAGAGTGATATCTACACTAATCATCCAATAAGAGAACCATCTAACTCAAGCCTTAACTCGAATACTTAGCCAATTTTAAGACAAAATGTTCAATAACAATGAAAATTAGAAATACCTTGAGAACTATTAAATAAAATGTGGAATTAATTCAACCTAACTATTACAATTTCCAAAGATCCTAAAGTTACCATAGAAGAACATTCCAACCAATATGAAGTCTAAGATAAATATCTAAAAATAAAATAAAATAATGTATCACTGTCTGAAAGAATGAACATGATCAAATGGGATGATTTTATAACTGCCGGAAGGTAGATGGTCACCCTTGGATCGGAGAGCTGCTAGTCAATGCTATATTTGAAGTCTCATCTCAATCGCTTGAACAATGTCTACATTCAACAAAAGAAGCAAACAGATAGTACCAGTACAACCACTATGTACTGGTAGGCATCATCATTTGACTCAACTCAGACTCACTCTTAAATATAAATAAAATATGAGCAAATTAACATTCAACATATAACAAGTAATTTCATCTAGCAAATACGACTCCACAAATAATCACTTAGTCAACCAATACCTCACTAGACCAACCTTCAATACACATAAGTTCAACAGCAAGGGAGAGTTTATGACTCATCCAGATACTCTAAATGTAAGTACATAAAAAATAATTGTCACCAATCTATCTCTTAGGAGTGACTTAAGCCACCCCGCTTTCAATGCAACATGTTATGCAATGCAAATAATTAATCAAATGACTGTGAATATGCCATAATGCGTCAAACCATCATCACCTCATCTTAATATGTATATATACTAAAGGGACTTATCTGTTTAATATTTATGACCTGCATGAAACCAACTTTGTCCATGTACCGTATCAGTATGGTGCCTAACTCTCTAAATATAAGTAACATATACGACGTGGTACCTGATTGTCCAAATATCATAATGTATGAGTGTCAACCAAATATCAAATCAGAATATGGCATAGCACAATAAATATGTATGTACACACTTTGTCCAGATACTTAGTCAAATTCAAGTTCATCATTTCATATATACAACTCATATCCACCAATTTCAAAATCACAATTATGTTCGAAGGCCAATTTTACAAATATTTAAATTATGAATTTACATGAAATCCAAATCAAGTCTATAACTACTATTCACATCAAGTCTATAACTACTATTGAAATCATAATTTACCTCAAACGCAATCTTGAAATGCTATAGTTTGCTAAAGTTTTGCCCTTTTCTTTCTATTTCGGATCATTCTTGATCTAAAAATAGTAAACAAGGAGAAATCAATGACTTATTCTCCAATTCTAAGCCTTAGGAATTAAAATCCATAAGTTTTGACCTATTTCAAAGCCTAGACACCAATTTGAGGGTTTTCACCCATTAATCCATCTAAAATTCCTCATAATTCACGTTATAAGGAAGAATTCTACACTAAAAAGATAAGTCTAGCAACCTAAAACCATTTACAATTGAATTTAAGCCTATCTGTTGACAGTCCCCATTACTTCATCAATTTTATGGCTTTAACCCATGAATTCTTTCTAGCACTTGATTCTAGTGATTCAAGAAATTAAAAGAGATTAATCCACATTAAATTGGTGGAATGAACTTACCTTAAGAGTATAAATCACTCAAACTAAGAGTGAATATCCCTACACAAGCCTTGAGTCAAGTTTTGGATGTTTTGGGATAAAATAACCTCAAAAATAAAAAACTTAGACATTATCACTGTTCGATAACCATTGTTGTGACCCTCTGCCCACTGTAGCAGCCAGATGGGCCCATTATGGTTGTCTGAGGTACCCTACCTCTAATCACTACGGTGGTTGGTTTGACTGCTATGACAATTCTTCTAAGCAGGCCCTGGTATAACATCACTGAGAACTGCGGTGGTCATCCCAATAACTATAGCAATTTTACTGTAGTGACAGTAAGGCCGCTACAGTGGAGATTAAACATTAACTCAAAGGAATTGCCAGATTTTACCTTATTTTACAACGTGATCATTATTTTACAATAATACAAATTTATCTTATTGAGATAAATATATAATCGGTCAAAATTTTTTATAGATCACTAACTTCTTATTTATTGTGTCATACCTATAAGCCAATACACAAACCACCACAAGACGCAAAGGATCTCTACACCACATTATACACATATTTTATCTCGACCCACCCTAATTTAATATTTTCACAACTATCATCCTAGGGACACCTCTAACCAAACTCTTACACTACAAGCAACGTTATAACAAGAGATGAGTCATTAAATTTTATACCAATTAATAGTTGTTAGTCCCTAAATGATAGCTAGTAGGAAAAGATGAAAAATAAGCAAGAATTACCTAAATCAGTGAACAATTGAGGATACCTTTTATGAATGTCCGTTTTAATCTCTCAAGTGTCCTCAACAAAATGATTCTTTCATTGGACTCCCATGAATAAAATTACTTCAGTTCTCAACTTTTGAACATCTTCATAAAAAATGGCAACATGTCTCATTAAGCAACACTAAATCTCAACAGATGATATAATCTCCATTTCGATGATACTTCTTGAGCATCAAAACTTAAAACACTAGATGGAATCCTGACAAGCTCGTAGGTAGAGTTAACCTAAAAGCCACCGGTTCGATACCCTTCAAAATCTTAAATGGTCCAATGTATCTTGGGCTAAGTTTACCCTTCTTCACAAATTGTATCACACCCATAATGATCAAAACTTTAAGCAACACTTGCTCACCTTCCATGAAATGTATATCGAGTAACTTTCTATCAGTATACTCTTTTTACCAGCTCTGAGCTGCTACAAGTTTTTCTTGTATGAATCTAACCTTCTCTATTAACTTTTTTAACAAATTGGTGCCCTCACAGTCTCACCTCAAAGACATCAAACCGTTCAATTAGATATCTACACCTTCTCCCATATAAAGCCTCAAAAAGAGACATATCGACACGTGAGCGATAATTTACTATATGTAATAAGGGAGAATCCAAAAATTTGGTAGTACTAAGTTGAATTTCAACTAATGCTTATTCAAATATTTTGTCATCTTTAGTTAGATTGCATTTATATTTATCAATTACTTTTAAAGGTTTCTTCTTCTAAATTACCCTTTTACATGTGTTTTTAACTTATTATTTCATATAAATTTGTTTTTTCTTTTTTCTTTTTATATTATTCTTGATTTAGTTCAATATTACTTCACTTGCCATTATATAATAACTAAAAATATATTTTTGAGATATTTTACAATAGCTTAATTTGATTTCCTCTCTCTCCTGCACTCCTCCTCCCCCCCCCCCCCCCCCCCCCCCCCCCCCCCCCCCCCAAACACACATATGCACACCACACAACACACACACATTCACCTTTTTCTCTTTTGCGTTATATATATATGATGTTTAGTCACTAATTTTAATAAATAATTATATGTTGTATTTATTTGATTTTAAAGTTTTTGTCAATAAATAATAATCCTAAAACATATAATGATTCACATTACTTTACTACTATTTATAATAGAGAACGCCCAATTTTTCTAGGATTCACTTGAATTTATTAGTCCATTTTATCCTAAATTATATTTTAAATACCTTGGAAGATTTCAACCTTTTTTGTAAATTTTAATTACTATATTGACATTTAAAATGCAATACAAAAAGTAATGAGTCATAGAGAAAGTGATAGTGATAGCATAAAAGATGTTATTTATCTAATTAAATTGAAAATAAATTAAATTTTTTTGAAGATTTCTTTTATATGAAAAAAATAATAAGAGATAACACTCAAATTTTTATAATATATTTTATCCCTAGTTGAAGTTTTAATAATCTTGTAAGATTTTACCCATTGAAAGAACATCTACAAAGGTATTTTGCTAAGTTAGACTTTCAACTATTTAATTTAAATGTTATCTTTATTTATAAATTAACTTTATTGACGTTATCATAGAATAATTTGTATCATTAAATATTTTTATATTATATAAATATTTTATTTATTAAAAGTAAAATGGATAAGTCAATAACTTTAATTGATATAAAGATAATAAAGGTAATTCAACATAAAACAACAATCATTTTAGATTGTTAAAAACTTTAATTTAAAAAATTTCAGTAAAATAAAAAGTAGAACAGTTTTAGTACATGCATTTATTTGAAAACTAAAAGAAAGTCTAAAATATACTCTAAAAAATATTAATTTTTAAATTACAAAAACTTTTACTTCCTTCATTTTAACTTGTTTGTCTGATTTTGACTTAGTCCGAAGTTTAAATGTATAAAGAAGATTTTTAAATTTTGTGATCTTAAATTGAAGATATATGTGGAAAGAACCACAATATCCTTTAATCGTAAGGTCTTAAACATGTCGTATGAAAAGATAAATTGAAAGAGTCTAAAAAAAGAAAAGAAATCTTTTTTTAAATGAACTAAAAAAGAAACAGGACACAAGAAATTGAAACGGATATATGATTTAACATTTTAAGACTATTGAGAAAATATCGAACTACTTTCACTAATACTATAATATTACAAAAATAAACTAAAAACCAGAGTAGCAAAACAAAAAAAAATTATAAATATAAATATTAATGTAATTTGAACCCGGGCTTAGCACGAGCCAAATGACACTAGTGTTGTTATACACAAACTCATATAAAGGTAAGAACTAGTTCCAATGACCATCAAAATCTATGTCACGTGCTCAAACCATGTCTTTCGATAATTAGATCATCCGCTCAGACTGCCTATTAGTCTTAGGATAAAAGGTTGTACTTAGATCCAATTTAATGCTTTGAAATTTTTCCTAAAATTTTTTCATGATAAGAATTTGGGCCTGGCCGTGACGGGTAATCTCAAACCTACCATGGGCCAAAAACAACCCCCCTTAGCCTTACCTTAAGAGCACCATAAATGTAAACAATGAAAGTCAACCAAAATAGCAAAAAGAAGAATAGATAAACCAAGTGATAATTTTCAAAATCAAAACAACCAACCAACCCAATACTTGTCCACAAAGCTTCTAAACCAAGAATACCAAATTTAGTTGGGTCATACCCCTGACTATGACAAAAAGAAATTTATAATTTTCAAAATATGACAAGAAACCTAATGAAGTGACAAGCCTTTTCGAAAGATGGAGGTTTACCACTTCATTGCATCTCAAATGACATACCACACTATCTAACACTGCATAGAGTTCTAGAAAACCCCTCAAACCCTACATCTTGAAATGATGCAGAGTCTAAAAATGGTTAGCGGAGCGAGAACTGTCATGTAACTCGAGAAAAAGGGGTAAAGTAGTGCACTTATCAAAAACCATTCAAACCACATGCACAATATTTATATATACATATATAGAATTCCGGGATAAGGACAAGTTCCATGAACATAAGGTTTTAAAATATTAACTTGAACTATGTCGCTCCATCCTAAAGGCACCCATGGGCTATATGGGTCCAGCTCCCTCTGTTGGAAGGCCCCCAGTGCGTGTTAGCCGCACTTATCTAGGAAAGGCTATATACACCAAGGAAATAGCCATAAAAATATAATGTATTCACCAAGAACACAGTCATATAGACCCTCACACCATCAAACATGATTTTCAATGTTGGTCCTCCCGGGACCTACACTTTTACGATGAGCTACACAATTTTCTTTAAGCCAAAATTAAAATAGTTTAGACATAAACCCAACCATAAACTAAGGAGTCTTAATTAAAGCATTTTCCAACCTGGTATCGTCATACCAATATGGTTCCAAGCTTATATAATTATACCAAGCCAATCTATGTAATCATTAGACTCTCAAGTTCTATTTAAAATTCAAACCATGGCCACTAAAGGCCTTCAAAAATTATTTGATCCATTTTTCTTTAATGCAATGCAATTCAAAATATAAGTTAAATCGTTCAAATTCAAGATCAATTTTACAAGGTGGGTTGAGTTACAAGGTGGGTTGAGGTTAATGGCATTACCATGCTTGAAGTTCATCAATTTGAGAAACACATGTCACCTATTCTATTCAATATCATAATGCATCAATTCAGTCTAAAAATCCATCAGTTAAAACATGAATAATCCACTTAAAATAAGGAATAAGTAATTCAAGTGATAACCACAAAAAATCCTCAACCCAAGTTCAAACCATCATTCAAAACAAATTATTATTGAGTAAATAAATGTCATAGTGTAAAAATACAAGATAGGGATGAGCAACATGCCTTTTAGATGAACCAAAATTATGACACCTTGAGTTTGAGACTTAAAGGTATTAATTTTAGAAAAGAAACCCTTACTTTTCTCTCTTGAAAGTGGAGAGGAGAGGAAGCACTGAAAAATTGACTAAACATAGATATACAAGGCTTATTGAATGATTTAAGTCATAGGGAAGGAGTTTGGGCTGAGGAAACAACCAATTGAAACATCCTGGGTTTTGACCCTTAGAAGATTTCTTAGAAATTCATTCTCTAGATCCAATACAACTCATGGATACGAGCCGTATGCAGGGGTACGAGTGGTTTAGTCCTTTCATATGCTGACCAGTGTTAGTTGGTGGGATGGTTTTGGATACTGGAATGGGTATGACTTAAGGGTATGAATCATAAGTCTTGGTACGAGTTGTATCAAAGACTCATATGGTGGACAGTGTTTGATCCTCCTGGTATTTCATTTTGCCAGGGATATGGGCCATGGGTACGGATCATATACTGTGTTTATGACTTGGTTGTATGAGTTATATATGGGAAATTATTTGATCCAAGGGTTGAGGCTTGGATACGAGTGGTGGATACCTATCATATAGGAGGGTAAGAATCATATGGGTCAGTCGTATCCCTATGATGGGTTTTTAAGAAATTTAAGTGGGGATATTCTGGACATTTTCCTACTTACCCTAATTAGGACCCATGACTTCTAATATACTTTGGAGTCTATTTACTTTATTATTCTATTTATTAACGCTTAGAAACTATTCCAAAATATCTCATTGTTCTCTCAAGAGCTTTTGGGGTAAGAAAGATAGGGTTTCATCTTACAGATTGCTTTGGGGCTTTCTTTGGTGATTTATTTCCATCAGTTCTTTGGTATAAGACATGATTTTTTTCCCTCATTATAATTTCAACTAAAGACATGGTTTATATGACTGATTTCATGGTTTTACTTTTTCATGATTATGGTTTTCAACTATTATTTAGGGGTTTTGATATTATATGCTTGGTTATGGTTTTCTATGGTTTAATTATGCTTTTTATATGCATTAATGGTGGTTTTGGACAATTGGATTGCATGATAATGGTTTAATGGTCTTTGTCATTAGTTTTGGTTATATTATGCCCCCAAGGTGTTTGATGAAATGCTTATAAAGATATGTTTATTACATTGACTTCTTTTAATAGAAATCTTGCATATTTTAAACTGGATAAAAGATTTATGCATGATTTAAATGGTTTGAAAAGTCTAAAGGCTAAATGGCTATGCTTGTAGAGAATATGGAAATCTCTCAAGTGGATTTAATATGAAAATTGGAAGGGCACCTAAGGTCCCCTAACCTAAAAGTTTTGGCTATGGATATTACTTACAAATAATGGGATAATATGACGATACTACTAATATTGGACTTGGTTAATAAATGGTAAATGGATTGTTTGTACATGATTTTAATTGGGAATTAATGGTAGGGAGTATAGTAAGCTGTAGACGGTAGCGATCCCGGAGGGACCAAAACCAGAAACTTATATTTGCTGTTATGAGGGGTCTTCGATAGGTACGTGCGAGTGTCATATTTTATATAGAAGGAATGTACTAGTCATCCTATGTTATATTTCTTGGTCATATGGCTACACATACTGGACCCCTTTCAGTAGGGGGAGATAAACCCATATGGCCTGTAGATGGTTAAGACGGCAAAACTACACAACCCAAGTGAAGGTTTTAAATGCATGCTAAATATGGTTCCCTTTCCTAACACTTATATATGTATGGTTGTATGCATTATGGATGGTTTCACTTTGTTTTATGATTGGAATTATTTTATACTTATCCTGAGTTTCATGCTAGCGATCATTCTCTAACCCCATCTACTAGCAGCTGTATACCCATGCTATGTAGGAGCCACCATCTTAATCTTCCTATTTAGCACATGAATTTGGTATCAACACTTGGACTGAATTGGTAAGCTTTCATCCTTTTAGAAGGCATTATTTTACTTTATGGATTTATTTAGACACTTATCTTTTATTTTGGATATTGGTTTTGGCCATGGTTGGGGGCATGTCTTGACCATATCTTTCGGATAAAGGCTTTGTGGTACTTCAGGGGGTAGGTATAGGCGGGATCGGTAGAGGTGTCAGCCTTAACATTGGTATTGATATTGAGGATGGCATCATCGAACATGATTTCTCACTGTTCCATCATATTATATTTTGGGATTGATTTTCTCATTATGTCTTGGTATTCCTCTTGGTTTATGGTTTGGTTTGGTATGGTAGGGTGGTTGTTGTGGTATGATTGGACTTAGTTGGGTCGATTACGATTGTGACCCTATTCTAGAGTCTTAATGAGAACAATAATGTTATTTTATTATATGTTTGAAATTAAACTCATCTAAGGATGGATATAGGTGGTTGGGTTGGGTAACAAGGGGCAATCCCCGATCCTAGTTGTACTTGAGATGTCCATTACGACAAGGCTCAAGGTCGGCCATGTCAAGTTGATATCAGAGCCTAGGTTCATATTCAACTGCAAAGTCTACAAAGCTGTGTCGAGTAGAGTCTCTTTTAGGGGTGTGAAGCACGCCATACTCATAAGGAAGAGGCTACAAGATATTTAGAAATGTTTTACTTTTTTGATATTCTATCTTCAAGTTTGAGTTCTCAATCCTGCAATCTGCTCTAATCCTTATTTGTTATTATTTTAGATTATGCCTCCTAGATCTAGAACATAAGGAAAATCTTTCTTCCCATCTGGGAATAATGCTAAAGGGGTACGTCCTACGTCTAGAGTACATCTTCGATCTTATGGTCCTATTCCTGATAATGCTGGAGTTCCTTCTATTTTGGATAGTTATCCTTAGGTACCCCAGGGAAACATGACGAACGAAGAATTTTATCAATCTATTTATATCATTGCCCAATTGGTTGTTGCTTAGGCTGAGCGGGGTGCGACTGTTGCTTTGTCTGTTGAGGCCATAAGGGTTTGCACATTTATGAAAATGGGTCCTCCAACTTTTACTGAGGTGTAGGTGGAGGAGGATCCCCAGGGCTTCTTTGATGAGACGAAAAATATCTTTCATGTGATGTAGGCTACTACTATAAATGGGGTTAACTTTGCAGCTTATCAGCTCAAGGATATTGCTTATCAGTGGTATGAGGAGTGGGATAGGGATAGAGGTGATGTGGAAGAGGATAGATTGTGGGAAGCCTTTTCTAATACCTTCATGGATCGGTTCTTTTCTTAAGAGTTAAGGGAAACAAAGATGGAAGAGTTTATGAACCTTAGGCAGGAAAGATTTTAGTAAAGGAATATGCTTTGAAGTTCCATCAGCTATCAAGGTATGCTCCTAACTTGGTGGTTGATATAAGGTCGAGGATGAGAAAGTTCACCTATGGGTTTAATATAAATTTGATTTTGGAGATCAAAACTGCCTTCCTGATTAAAGATATGGATATCTCAAGATTGAGGATGAGAAAAGAAAGCAGGCCGAGTTTGGGGATAGGCAGGAAAAGAGGAGCAGGTTTTTTGATCGAGGAGGTGTTCAGTCTCAGGGTGGTAGGGATAGTGGCAAGTGGAAAAAAAGAAGTGGGGGAGTTGGGGCTCATTTTCTGCTAGGGCTCCTTATCAGTCGGGAGACAGGTGTCACAAGGTGGTGACAATCCTTAGACATAGGTTGCCCAATCTCAGGCGAGTGGAGATCAGTCATTTTCTTTGTGTCCTCCTTGTTAATTCTGTGGTCATCCTCATCGGGGTTATTATGAGAAAAGAAAGGACAAGTGCTTCAAGTGTGGCCAGGTAGTCCATCGACTCAGGGATTGTCCGGTCAATAAGGTTGCTACAGGGGCAAATAAGATTCTTGTGTCTTCATCTTCTGCTCCTACACCTATTGGGGTGGCATATATTTCTATTACTGATCCTTCTTCTAGTGTTGGTCAGAATAGGGTGTATGCTTTGCTATCCCGATTGGAATCCGAGGCATCACCTGATGTCATTACTGGTATGTTATAGCTTTTCTCTCGTGACGTATATTGTTTGCTTGATCTGGGGTCCATTCTTTTTTATCTGACTCCATATGTGGTTGTGTCTTTTGGTTTTAATCTAGAGGTTATCTCAAATCCTTTTTCTATTTCTACCCTGGTAAGTGACTCAGTTATTGCTAAGAGAGTCTATAAGGGGTGTGTGGTATCTATTGGTAGCAAGCAGACCTTGACGGATCTTTTTGAGTTAGATATAATAGATTTTGATGTAATTCAGGGTATAGATTAGTTGCATTCTTGTTATGCGTCTGTAGATTGTCAGACCCTTAAGGTTGTCTTTAAGTTTTCTGGTGAACCGGTTATAAAATAGGAAGTTAGTTCCTTAGCTCCTAGGGGGAGGTTTATTTCTTATCTTAGAGCTCGGAGGTTAATCTCTAAGGATTGTCTTTATCACTTGGTCCAACTTAAAGATTCTAACTCGGAAGGTCCTTCTTTGTCTTCAGTCCCTGTAGTTATTGAGTTTTCAGAGGTTTTTTGGGATGATTTTCTTGGTGTTCCTCTGGATAGGTAAACAGAGTTTGGCATGGATTTACTTTCGGACACTCTTCCAATTCCTATTCATTCTTATTGAATGGCTCCAATTGAGTTAAGGAAACTCAAGGAGCAACTTAAATGATCTTCTGGATAAGGGGTTTATTCGTCCTAGTATTTCTCTATATGGTGCACCAGTATTGTTTGTGTGCAAGAAGGATGGTTCCCTTCGGATGTTTATTGACTACAGGCAGTTGAACAAGGCAACGGTTAAGAATAATTTTCCTCTTCCCCAGATAGATGACTTGTTTGACCAGTTATAGAGTGCCAAGTTCTTTTCTAAGATTGGTACCATCGACTTAAGATTAGGGAGGTGGATATCCCTAAGATGTCTTTTCATACTCGTTATGGGCATTTTGAGTTCTTGATGATGTCATTTGGATTGACTAATGCCTCAAAAATGTTTATGGACTTGATAAACGGAGTGTTTAGGCAATATTTGGATCTCTTCATCATTTTGTTTATTGATGACATTTTGGTTTATTTGAAGAGTAAGGTGGATCATGTTAATCACCTCTGTGTGGTGTTACGAACCTTAAAGAAACAACAGTTGGATGCCGAGTTCTCTAAGTGTAAGTTCTGGTTGAACACTGGCTAAATTATTTCTAGCTAAGGAATCATGGTGGATCCGCAGAAGGTTGCTATGGTAAAGAGGTGTCCTAGGACCACGACTCTATCTGATATTCAGAGCTTCTTAGGTTTAGCCGAGTATTATAGGTAGTTTATAGAAAGCTTTTCTTCGATAGCTACTCCTTTGTCTAGGTTGACTCAGAAGAATGTTAAGTTCTCTTGGTCGGATGCTTGTGAAGAGAGTTTTGATAAGTTAAAATATAAGTTGACTTCGGCTCTAATCCTAACCTTGTCGGAAGGTAATGATGGGTTTGTGTTTTATTGTGATATATCTCGGGTAGGGCTTGGTTGTGTTTTGATGTAGCATAGGAAGGTGATTGCCTATGCTTCCAGGCAGTTAAAGTTACATGAGAAGAATTATCCTACTCATGATTTAAAGTTGTTGGTGGTTGTGTTTGGTTTGAAAATATGGAGCATTACTTGTATGGTGTTCACATGGATATCTTTTCTGATCATAAAAGTTGGTCCTTATGTAATCATGTGGAGAGTTGTCAATGTTGCTTATAAGTTGGAATTGCCATCTAGCTTAATTTTGGTTCATCCGGCCTTTCATGTTTCTTTGTTGAGGAAGTGTCTTGGTGATCGTTCTTCGATTATTCCTTAGGAAGGATTGGGTATCTCGGATTCGCTGTTATATGAAGAAGTCCTGGTTAAGCTATTAGATAGGCAAGTTCATCGGTTGTAGAATAAGGATATGGCTTCGTTTAAGGTTCTATGGCGGAACCATAAGGTGGAAGAAGCTACTTGGGAAATGGAAAAGGACACGAAGTCTAAGTATCTGCATTTGTTTTCTGCTCTTGGGATTTGTGCGGAAGGTATGTGTCTTGAACACATCTTTATTTTTTGAGTTTGTTAAGAAAAGATTAACATCCTTGCCTCTTTATTTTCAAACTTTATTAAAGGGATGCTTGATAATACAAATGACTCTGTGTGTGGATACCCTTACCTTGTCCATCATTCGGGGACGAATGTTCCTAGTGGGTGAGACTGAAACATCTTGGGTTTTGACCCTTAGAAAATTTCCTCGAAATTCATTCTCTGAACCCAATATAACTCATGGGTACGAGCCATATGTTGGGGTATGAGTGGTATGATCCTCTCATATGCTAACTAGTGTAAGTTGGTAGGATGGGTTTGGACACTTGAATCGGTACGACTTAAGGTATGACTCATAGGTCTTGGTACGAGTCATATCAAAGACTCATATGGCAGGCAGTGTTTGATCCTTCTGGTATTTCATTCTACCGGGGATACGGGTCATGGGTACGGATTATATGTTGTGGTTATGACTTGGTTAGATAAGTCATATATTGGACAACGTTTGATCCAAGGGTTGAGGCTTGGATATGAGTGGTGGATACCGATCGTAAAGAAGGGTACGACTTGTTTGGGTTAGTCGTATCCTTGTGATGGGTTTTAAGGGATTTAAGTGAAGGTATTCTGGACATTTTCCTACTTACCCTAATTAGGACCCACAACTTCTAATATGTTTTTGAGTCTATTTATTCTATTATTCTATTCATTAACACTTAGAAACTATTCCAAAACATCTCATAATTTTCTCAAGAGCTTTTGGGGCAAGAAAGCTAGGGTTTCATCTTACGAATTGCTTTGAGGCTTACTTTGGTGATTTTCTTCCATCAATTCCTTGGTATAAGTCATGATTCTTTTCCCTCATTATAATTTTAACTAAAGACATGATTTATATGATTGATTTCATGGTTTTACTACTTCATGACTATGGTTTTCAACTATTATTTTGGTTGTTTTAATATTAAATGTTTGGTTATAGTTTTCTATGGTTTATGCTTTTTCTATGCATTAATGGTGGTTTTGGAAAATTAGATAGCATGGTAATGGTTTAATGGTCCTTAGAATTAGTTTTGGTTATATTATGCCCCCAAGGTGTTTGATCAAATGCTTATAAAGATATGTTCATTGCATTGACTTCTTTTAATGGAACTCTTGCATGTTTTAAATTGGATAAAGGATTTATGCATGGTTTAAATAGTTTGAAAAGGCTGAATGGTTATGCTTGTGGAGAACATGGAATTCTCCCAAGTGGATTTAATATAGAAATTGGAAGGGTACCTAAGGTCCCCTAACCTAAATAGTTTGGCTATGGATATTACTTGCAAGTAATGGGGTGGTATGACGATACCACTTATATTTGCCTTGGTTAATAAATGGTAAATGGATTTTTTGGACATGGTTTTAATTGGGTATTAATGGCAGAGAGTGTAGCTAAGCCATGGAAGATGGCGGTCTCGTGGGGACCAAAATCGAAATTCATATTTGACGATGTGAGGAGTTTTGGATGGGCACGTGCGAGTGTCACATTTTATATAGGAGGGATGTACTAGTCATCCCATGGGATATTACCTGGTTGTGCGGCTACATGCACTAGGGTCCTTTCAAAAGGGGGATAAACCCATATGGCCGTGGGTAGTTAGGACGAAAAGCTACACAACCCAGGTAAAGATTTTAAATGCATGCTAAACTCGGTTCCCTTTCTTGACAATTATATATGTGTGGTTGTATGCATTATGGATGGTTTCACTTGGTTTTATGACTGACATTATTTTATCCTTATCCTGAGTTTCATGCTAGCAGTCATTCACTAACCCCATCTACTGGCGGTTGTATACCCACACTATACAGGAACCAACCATCCTATTCCTCTTGTTTAGCACGTGGATTCGGTATCAGCACTTGGACTGATGTGGGAAGCTTCCATCCTTTTGTAAGGCATCATTTCATTTTATGGATTTATTTAGACACTTATCTTTGATTTTGGATATCAGTTTTTGCCATGTTTGGGGGAATGTTCCAACCAGATTTGCTTATTCTTTCAGATAAAAGGTTTGTGGTACTTCTGGGAGTTGATATGGGCAGGATCGGCAGAGGTGTCAACCTTAGCATTAGTATTGATATTGAGGTTGGCATCATCGAACATGATTCCTCATTGTTCCATCATATTACATTTTGGGATTGATTTTCTTATTATGTCTTGGTATTCCCTTTTGGTTTATGGTTTGGTTTGCAATGGTTGGGTGATTGTTACGGTACGGTTGGACTCGATACGGTTGGTCAGGGTTGTGACCCTATCCTAAAGTCTTAATAAGAATAATAACGCTATTTTGTTATATGTTCGAAATCTAGCTCATTTAAGGTTTGATATAGATGGTTGGGTTGGGTAACAAGGGGCGGTCCCCGGTCTTGGTTGGACTTGGAATTTCCATTACGACAAGACCCAGGGTCGGGCCATTTCACCAAAATACCCTTAAAGAAATAAAAAAAAAATCACAAGGATTCTTAAATTGACAAGTAGGTTGACATCCCATCAGTTTGGTGACAACTCGTCAATCTAGTCATCAATATCTAGCTGATTTTACCATTTACTAGTTAAGTTTGACGACATGAGTTGATGGCTCGTCAACTTAGTCATCACCTAGTTTACAGATCATCAACTTAGTCATCACCTTCTGTAAGATAGACACTTCCAAGTAAAATGAGCATAACTTTCTACTCTGATATCGGTTTAAGGTAAAATTGGAGGCATTGGAAGAAGACTCAAAGACCTTTTATTTGGTTTATAGTAGGACATCTAAATCATTATATTCTAAGAGTAATGTTCATTGAAAGTTTATCCGAGTAGGAATGTCCACTAAAACTCAACCGGTACAAAAGTTCTTAACTCATCTTTGAGTTAAGAGATTTTTATGATCTCAATTCATCTCCAAAGATGTTCCCACACTATAGAGTTGATAATACCACTTATATTGACATAGAGTCATTGGGTTCATGTCTATACACGTAGGAATGATGGTTCAATTTCTAGCCAAAAAATGTGGGATGTTATATTATCTCCCTCTTAGAATCATTCTTCCTCGAATGCTGGGTGGGAACCTATTAAAGATCTAGAAGTATGCTATAAAGGGTGTAATTTTACATTAGGAATGCTCCCTCAACAAGATATACATAGTAATCAAAATAAAAGAGCTTCATGACATCACCAAGTAAATCATGCAAGCACAAATCATGAGATAACGAGACTTGACATGGACATAATCTTCGGCATGAGTTCTAAGGAACATGATCATAACAACTTAAGGCATGAATTTTTCTAGGAATTCCTAATTATAATTGATACGAGACATAAAATAAGATTCTTCCGTGAATAGGAATAAAGCTTTCTCCACCTCAAGTGAAACGTCTAATAGCCCTTAAGTTTAGCGATGATTCTTAACTATGCTTTCAGCTATGAATACCATATTTCACCATTTCAATCTTATAATTCCCCCACTAAATACATAACTACAAGATCTTAAGTATATTTGCATAATTCTTCCATGTTGAAGCCTAACTCGGAGTTAAAAGGTACTAGATTAAGCTATGGGATCCTATACTCTACACCTCTCCATGAATACTACTCTATCTTATCATAATAATCAAACAAAATCATGTCTTAATAAAGCAGTACTAGCCACATAACACAATGGTTTGTGTATCTGCCAATCACAACATTAAAGCTTATATTGCTAAACCCACTTTATGGATCTTCCCACCAAAAACTAGAAACTTCAATCACTATTATAAAGGTTTTCACCATATCTCCCCTTCCTAAATATTTCACATAACCAAAGTTCATCTTACTCTTCTATCTTCATCTATAACATTAGCTCGAGTATTCAACCTAAAATTTCACAATAAATAAAATTTACTCTCTCATCTAAAATATAACTATGCTTCCATAGACACCACCATCCTAATATAAGGAGGATCACTGATGAACTAGAGTAGAACCATCAAGAATGGAAGTGATACTACTCAATTATGACTCCTATTTGTCGTACTGCTCAAGGTGTGACCTGTGATAGAGATACGATATGATAGGTACAAAATACTTCATAGTGACTATCTAGATCATAAATAGAGGGTCGTTCGAACATAAACATAACATAGCATGAGTTTTTTAAACTTGACATAGTGTGAAACATGAGTGAATATATCATGGGTCATATATTATGAAGATGGGATTTATATTATTCATGGAATAAGACTAAGATTGCCGCTTGAAGCTATTGCTTCTCATTCTAAAAACTGAGAATGGTCATGAGTTTGCATAGATAACATCACTTTAGGCTAAGACATTACATAAAATGGGTTGGTAATATAAAGAGAGTACAGTTTCTTAGAACTAAGCATAAAGTGAAACATGAGTTTATGGATCATGAGTGTCATAACATAGAGCTTGAATACTTAGAAGCTTAGATTTATGAGAGATGTTATTGCTTCTAGTGCAATGGTCGAACCATGGACATAAGTTGAATAGAGAACTCAAACCTTAGGCATAGGAACAATTTGAATAAATAAGATATTGGTAGAGTTCCCTCTTAAACCAAAGTAGGAGGAATCTTCTAGAATAAGAATAGGTTTATCACGACTCTTCCCTGAAATTCACCACCATGAGAAAATTCAAGATCTACCTTAGTTCATAATCTCCTTCTTTGCTCAAAGGTCACTATCCTAGACTTGAGGACATATCCTCTCATTAAATCTAAAAGCACAACACTCAGTACAATGGGGGTATCACCATACAAATGAACGCCAAGTTCCCCCTAATAACTATAATATGAGGACACTAAGTTCTTTCTAAGATATCCCTTCCAACGATACTAATCTTAATTTTTGCTAGGATCCATAGTCAATACCCTATAACTCACACTCTCATGAGCATACACATCCATACTTCTTAACACACAAACAAATCCCTTCTTCACTCCTTAGTATAATAGCATTAACCTCTAGTTGCATAACCTTCCCAACTCAACAAAATATTTAAAACTATACCAAGGGCTCACATCGCCGATCTATATTCTCCTCATTCAGCTCTAAAGAACACCATATAACAATTCCCTCGACTTCTCCATACTAAGACATTCAAGAACATAAAATGGGTACACATTGCACTTATACCCTTAAAACCTCATCTAACAACATGCTACCTGGGATTCAATTTATTCTTATATACCTAAAAGCTCTTACCGACCTAATGACTTAGCCACAATTCATCGTTTTAACACTAGTCTCATGTATAAATATCATAATTATCCACTAAATTTTTTTCATAGGTTATCAACTTAAGCTCTTCTACATATCCAATCAAGCCTACAAATTTACTCCCACAATTCTCGCATTACTATCCTCGATCTAACATTCTTATCACCACAATCACATCTAAAGTTCAAGATTAATATATATTACCAATCATTAACTACCAATGAAACATACCATCTACTGTACTAGTCCAACCAAATATTTGACAATTGATCAATCTAAATTCCTTATTTCACTTAACTACGACGTACATATACATCTTCTTCATAATATTACTACTATACTTTAAAATTCACTACACATCTTCTCACCTACTAGATGGGCTTGCCAATGATAGCTAAAAAGATCAAGGGACTCTCGGTGTAATAAGAACACATATTTAGGATAGCCAATCTTAATATTATAACATAACTCGCTATTGTCCATTATCACATTCTATTTCCTCACAACTCTTCTACTTACCAATACATATCTTTAAACTTTCCTCAAAATTCTATAAACATCATTGAGTCCCCTCTTCTAAGATTTCCCCCCTGTGAATGCTAAATTTACAAATTATTATCCAATCTATCCTTCCATTCACAATCTAAGATCAATGTTTTTTCTACTACAATAACTAGCCATCATAATCTCCTTCTCTATTTAAAATAAATTCTAAATTACCTTAACTAATCACTTCCTCTACTAACTATTATACAATCTATGCATCTAATGGTAACTATAGCAAATTGCCATAAGATCATACCACCCTCAACACTTACTTAATGGTACACGAATACAACCGTTTTTTCACTCAAAATCTACCCCAACTCTAACTTTTATACTTATGACTTCATATCACTAACCTTGGGTTCATCTTACTATTCATAGGTCATAACACCCTAATTTATTCTACCTCTCGGGTGGAAATACTATCCTAACATTCACATATATTCCTTCCCAATTAAGCGGGACATCTAAAATAAAGTTTTTGGGAGGGACTTAATACACCTCTTAACCTGGGCTGAACTACATGATTCATAAAGATAGAGGTATACATTTGAATCCATACACTTTGATGCACTAATGGACTCCTTTTAAGTCCTTGTGATGATTCATAACTTTCTGATGACTCAAACAAAAAGGATTACATCTTTAGGAATCTAACCTTTTGCACTGGTATCGCCTTGATAATAAGACATAGCCCACAAAATTAAGGCAGAAGGAATTTAGCTAAGTTTCATACGAATAAGACTATTGCACAATCTAGAGTATGAAAGAATGAGAAATGTTACCAAAATACCTCGTAGCCTCCCCCTTATAAGTGTGGCGCGCTATATACCCATAAAAGAGACTCTACTCGACATGGCTTTGTGGACACCCAATGATTTTGAACCATGCTCTGATACCAGGTTTGTCAAGACCCAAACTCGGGCCTAGCTGTGGCGGGTAATATCAAGCCCACCATGGGACAGAGAGAACCCCCTTTATAATTATCTTAATAGCACCATAAATGTAAATAGTGGAAGTCAACCAAAATAGCAATAAGAAATATAGATAAACCAATGATAATTTTAAGAATCAAAATAAACAAACAATCCAATACTTGTCCACCAAGCCTCAAAACGAAGAATACCAAAATAAGTCGGGACATACCCCCGACTATGACAAAAAAAATTCATAATTCCTAGAATATGAAAAGATACTTAATAAAGTGACAAGGTTTTTCAAAAATATGGAGGCTCACCACGTCACATCAACTTAAACGACATACTACACCACTTAATGCTGTACAGGAGTAAAAGAAAACCCCTCGGACCTTACATCATGAAATGATACAGCATCTAGGGATGGTCAGTAGGGCGAGCACTGGAATGTAACTCTAGAGAAAAGGGTAAAGTAGTGCACTTATCAAAAACCCGTCAAAACAACTTGCACAATATTTATATATACATATATAGGATGCCGAGATAGGAACAAGGGCCATGAACATAAGAGTTTAAAATGTTAGCCTGAACTACATAGGTCGCTCCGTCCTAAATGCACCAATAGGCTATATGGGTCTGGCTCTTCCTGCCGAAAGGGCCCCAGTTCATGTTAGCCACACGTGCTGAGAAAACCGATGAAAGGCTAAAGACACCAGGGTGATAGCCATCCAAAATATAAGGTTTGAACCAAACACACGGTCACATAGGGCCCACGCCGATAAAAGTTATTTCTAGTGTTGGTCCCCCGAGACCTATACCTTCACGGTAAGCTACACGATTTCCTTTAAGCCCAAATTAAAATAGTTTGCACATAAACCAAACCATAAACCAAGAAGTCTTAATTAACGCATTTTCCAACTTGGTATCATCATAACAATATGCTTGCAAGCTTATATAACTATGCCAATTGAATTCATGTAACCATTAGACTCTCAGTTCCATTTAAAATCCAAATCATGGCCTCCAAGGGCCTTTAAAAACTATTTTTAACCATTTATCCTTTAATGCAATGCAACACTTTTAAAAGATAAGTTAAATCATCCAAATTCAAGATCAAGTTTACAAGGTGGGTTTAGAAACCCATGTCACCTATTCCATTAAATATCATAATGCATTAATTCATCCCTAAAAACCATCAGTTAAAGCGTAAATCCACTTAAAACAAGGAATAAGCAATTCAAATGTTAACCACTAAACACCCTCAACCCAAGTTCAAACCCATCATTCAAAACATATGAATATTGAGTAAATAAATTCCAAAATGTAAAAATACAAGTTAGGAATAAGCAACATGCCTTTTACATGAACCAAATTTATGACACCTTGAATCTGAGCCTTGGAAGTATGAATTTTGGGAAAGAACCCCTAAGTTTTCTCTCTTGAGAGTAGAGAGGAGAGAAAGCATTAAAAAGCTGACTAAACATCAATATACAAGGCTTATTAAATTATTTAAGTCATGGGGGAGGAGTTTAGGGTGAGTAAAAACTCAAAATACCCTTAAAGAAACCAGAAAAAATCACAAGGATTCTTCAGTTGACGACTAGGTTGACAACCCGTCTGTTTGGTGACAACTTGTCAACCTAGTCGTCAATATCTAGCTGATTTTGCCATTTACTAGTTAAGGTTGATGACTTGGGTTGATGGCTCGTGACCTAGTTGACGACTCGTCAACTTAGTCATCACCTAGTTGATAGCTCGTCAACTTAGTCATCACCTTTTGGCGGACAGACACTTCCAAGTAAAAAAAGTATAACTTTCTAATTTGATATCGGCTTAAGATGAAATTGGAGATATTGGAAAGAATACTAGAAGAAATTTTATTTGGTATATAGTAGTCCATCTAACTCATTATATTCTAGGATTAATAACTGTTTAAAGTTTACCCAAGTAGGAATATCCACTGAAACTCAATTGGTAGAAAGGTTCTCAACTCATCTTTAAGTTAGGAGATTTTTTTGATCTCAATTCATCTTTAAAGATATTCCCACACTATAGAGTCGATCATCCCACTTATATTAACATAGAATTAGTGGATTTGGGTTTATAAACTTAGGAACGATAGTTCAAATTCTAGTCCAAAAATGTGAGGTTTTACAAATTTAGAGGTAATATACGTGCCTATATTCGAAATTGTAGAAATGTGCTCTCTATGCAGTTGGATAATCTCCTTAACATAAATCTTGGACAACTTGGTCAAATTATAAGTCACCTGCACTAGAATAAAGTGTTCAGACTTAGTCAACCAGTCCATAGCTACCCATATCGAATTATATTCTCCCAAGGTCTTGTAAATACCAACAACGAAGTCTATGGCTATCCTTTCCCACTTTTATTTAATAATGAGAATTTTTTAAAGAGTACCACTAAGCTTCTGATATTCATACTTCACTTGTTGTCAGTTTTGACAATTAGCCACAAGACCTACTATCTCGCTTAATTTGGTGCCACCAAAAGTGTTGCCTCAAATTATAGTACATCTTGGTGGTACCATGATATATGGAGGAACTCAAACTATGTACCTCAGCAAGTATGGTTGGAATTAAATCATCCACACGAGGCACATAACGAATCACCTAATCCTTAGAACACCTTCGTTATTAATAATGGCCTCTTTCACCTCACATTGCAATACATTTTGGCAAATCTTACTAAAATTACATCTTTGGACTGTATAGTTTCAATCTAGTCAAGAAAAGTATACTTGCATCTATAGTATCTAATTATCCTCCTCTCTCGGTCACATGCAAGCTCATGAAATTATTAGCTAAGGTCTAAACCTCCCTAGCCAACGGATGTCTAGAAATATCCAAAATGGCAAACTATCCATACTCTGCGTTTTTCAACTCAACACATTTGCTATCACGTTGTCCTTGCTAGAATGATAGAGAATAAAAATATCATAATCCTTGAGTAGTTCTATCCATCTTCGTTGTCTCAGTTTCAATCTTTCTAGGTAAAGACATGTTGCAAGATACAATGGTCAGTGAATAATTCACACTTACTTGGTACAAATAATGTCTCCAGATCTTAAGAGCAAACACCACCATTGCTAACTCTAATTCATGGGTGGGATAGTTCTTCTTATGAACTTTTAGCTATCTTACCCTCCACTATAATGCAAGGATAGGGTTTGAAGTCAGCAAGTTCTTAAGCTTTTAAAAGATCTCTTCACACTTATCAGTTCATATAAAAGGCATCTCTTTCTAAGTCAATCGAGTCAGTACAAAGTAATTGAAGCAAAGCTCTTCATGAACATGCGATAGTAACTATCTAACCCTACAAAGTTGTGAATTTCGACCACAGAGTTAGGCCTAGTCAAATTTTTAACTACCTTAATCTTTTGTTGGTATACCATAACCTCTTATTTCAAAACTACGTGTCTCAGTAAGGACACTGAAGACAACCAAAACTCACACTTAAAAAATTTGGCATAGAGTTCTTTTCTTTAAGCAATCCCAACGCTATGTGCAAGTGAGCCTCATGCTCCTCCCTACTCTTGGAGTACACCAAAATCTATATAATAACAAAGGACAAACATAGACAAGGTGATGTGGCATCTTTCTATGAACTCCATTAAAATTTATCTTTTCCTCCTTTTTTGCATTTTTCTTCACATTTTGCTCTAAAAATATACAATAAATTTGATTCATTTTAATTTCCCTTATTTATTACAATTGATGAATGAAGATAATAAACGGATGAAGAAAAAGAGTTATGATAATGGTTAGTTGAGGAGATTAGGGAATTATGTATACTCATCTAATATTGGAGGAAGTTAATAATTAGAAGATGAACCGACATAAAAGATAAATAGTGTAACAGGATATCAATAATCAATAATGATAGGTAATTATGGTATATTTATTTCTCTAAAAATTTAACCCAAAAATATTAATGATAAATGTCTAGAATCAATATTTTCTGCCATCAAAATCAATGGTGAATTCGTTTCTTTAAGTATCCTACTCGCAACCACTTTTTCAAGCAATTTTTAGGATCACTTGGTGAGCTTGTTATATGTGGTTCCTTGATTACATGTTATTTTCATAATTATAAGATAGAGATAATTGATTTTCTTGGTTGTTTTTTTCAACATTAGGTTTGACAGAGTATAAAATGAACCATCGACATTTGGTAAGATTTTTCCTCTTCTTCTTCTTTCTTGTTGCCTTTCTCATTTTATGGTTTGAGAGTGGAAATTTGTGAAATAGTGAAAAAAAGAAACAAAGACATGAAGAATAGTTAAAAAAAGCAAAAGCTAAAGGATGTTTTTGTCGAATTTTGCAATTAAGATTTTGAGTCACTAATTTTGTAATTTTGAAAATTTGAGAACCTAATGGAGGCTGTTGGATTTAAGAGGAAGTCAACTGACAAGCGGAGATCATTTGGAAGTAAGTTCCGTTTATATTCATTTTTTTTTTTTGGGGGTATATAGTATGCCTTTGTTTATTATATCGTTTCATTATTATTTTTTTTTTTTGTCATTTCATTCTTTATTTATCAATTTCATAGTATAGTTTGTGTTTAACCATGAACTATGATAACAAGATAGTCGTTACAGTTAATATAATGATTAGCTGCGGAAATATAAAGATGATACTGATAATAAATAAGTGTTGACACTTAAATTTTAGTAGGACGTTTGCTTAAGAACAAAATTTATTGGATGATCAAAATGAATATATCATTAGTTTTCTTGGACTTTATAATGAATCTGATGAGAGAAGAAGCAAAAAAAAAAAAATCTTTGTTGATGTTTTCTAATGGGCACTTTTTTGTTTTGATCAATAAAAAATTGAATATAGCTTATAACAGTAAATTAATTACGAGTGATAAAGGTTTAATATATTATTTTCTTAAGAGAACGAAATATTTGCACCTAAAAAGGTGCTAATGGTCAACTTTGATTACTAAATGTTGATCCCCATAATTTTATTGGCCACTAATTTATTACTTTGCAGCAACCTATTTTTTTCATGTGTTTGGTATAAATTTCACAAATTTCATAAAATTATATTGGACAAATTTGTGCAAAAAGCTCGACTGAGAAGCACATGTAGATAATATCAAATTAGGACTCTCAATTTTAGAGATCTCTTGTTTAACCAACTCGACCACCACTGAAGTGGCAAAGGTTGAGTAGCTAATACATAAGTTTTGTGACATTATCAGACATTTTTTATATTTGTGAAGCATTTTTCTCAATTTGTAAGTTGGGTGATCATGAGAATATTAAGGTAGAACTTTGAGGTTTGTATGCATGAGGAGAACATAGAATTGAATTTCTGTGCTTTTGGAGCAATACTAGAAAACGACGGGATGAGGGGAGGGGAATAGTGGAATTAGGAAACAATATAAAGGTTGCAATGCCTAAATGTAATTCATTTGACAATCACTACAAATTACATGGTCATTTACTCTTTCTGTCCTCCATTTCCTCTTTTTAAATTTGTACTCTATACATTTCATTTCATGTTTTCTTTTATTTGTAAAAAAGAAAATTTTGAAAAAAAAAAAAACATTTCACTTAGGAAAAGTAATTCTTATAAAAATATTTATATTTGTTATTTTGTCACTCTAAGAATTAATATTGTAAACATATACTACCAAATTTATTTTTCTATCTAAGTTAAATTCAAAAAAATAAATTATTAATGTCTTTTACAATAGGGGGAAGCGCATGCAAGTTCACTAGTATCATTAATAAAAACAATAAGAAATCCAAATACAGCTGGAGCACCTCATTCATCAACTCAAGAAAAGCAGTTGAGGAATTAGTCAATCCAAAGAACATCACCAAAAACTCTTTTTGCACAAAATAGGCCTGGAAAGTAGTTTTAACTATGTCCTCGGCCTAGATCTGAAGCTGATGATACCCAAATCTCAAGCCAATTTTGGAAAACACAAAAGTACCTTTAACTAATCAAATAAGTCATCTATCCTGGGCAATGGGTACTTGTTACTAATTGTAACTTTGTTCAACTGTTGATATTCTATACACATATGTAGACTACCATCTTTCTGCTTAAAAAAACAGAAGGAGCATCCCACGGAGAAACATTAGGGCAAATGAATCCTTTACCTAACTATTCTTGCAACTGATCCTTTACCCTCCTTAGCACAACTGGTACAATTCTACAAGGGGGTGGAAATGAGATAAGTGTCTAGATCTTGGTCTATGCAAAATTAATGTCAAAATCTAGTGATATCTCAGGTAGATCATCAACGAACACTTTTATGAATTTACATTCCACTGAAACTGATGCAATAATAGGCCTCAATACTAGTAACCTAAAGAAGAGCTAGAAAAGTCCGACACCCTTTCCGACTAACTTTTTAGCACGAATCAAAGATATAAGTCTCCATGGATCGTGCTTAGAATCACTCTCCCACTCCAATCTTTTATTCCTAACACAGCTGTTACGATCCGTTTTTGAAAAATAAAAAATATTCCATAACTTCATGGAATAAATAGAAGAAATCTGTTAATTTTATTTTAAAAAAATAATTTAGAGTCTCCGCTTATTTGATTTTACCATTTAAATAAAGCTAGTTTTGAAAAAAAAACCTTTAAAAATAACCAGAGTTTAGACAAGGGTTCAAATAAATTCAAAAGAAGGTGTTAGGCAGTTTTGAAAATCCACAAAGTGTTATTTCTGACGGATTCAACTTAATTGGCTAATTTTGAGAATTTCTTGAGTTGTAAAAATCTTGAAATTATTTTATAAAAATCTTGAATTTATTTGAAAAATCTTGTTTTGAATAAATAGAATTTATTTGATACTAATTCACTTAGTATATTCCAATAATGAAATAAACTAAACATCAAAGTTTCGAAATAATTCTAATTTTAACAACTTTATTCAAAAATAGTTGATTCAATTTCTTAGACGTAAATTTAAGCTATTTAATAACTATAAAAGGATATAAATAAATCCTCAAGTTATTCCATAAGCTTAAGTTTGCCTAGAATAGAGAAATTAAAGAATATTAAACAACCAAAAATGAATGATTTAACATAAACTTGCGCGCCAAGGATTCAGCTAGATTAAGTCAAATTAAATTACAGAGAAATAAGCAAATATCAATTACAAGGAAATAAATGAAGAAAAGTAGAGATTTAGTCTCCTTGCTGGCCCATTTTCAAATCTGCCCAGGTTTTGGGCCTTATTTTTTATGGACTTTAGTCCATTTATCCAGTGTATACCAAATGTATACGGTCTATATATCCGCCCTGTTGTTGCTGCGTTTTGTATACATACTGTATATCAGTGTATAAAATCGGTATCTTCACTTCCTTGCCTTTATTTGCCTTTGTATATGATGTCTACTGTTGTATATCTCTGTATACTACTGTATATCTGTATATATCAGCCCTGTTTTCTTCAAAATTAAAGGCCTTTGGACTTATAGAGGTTGACTCGGTGCTATTGGGCCTTGCTGGCATGCGGAATGCAAGACACGAGTCCAAGTGGACTCGAATGAGGATGGTTCATGCAACGAAAATGGAAAACAACGATTAGTGAAGCCAAACTATTTTTTGAATCAAAATCATAAAAAAAAAATGAGAAAAGGTGATAGTGATTTCGTATTTTTAAACTTCAAATTCTTTGAACAAACACAAGACTACACGAGATAGTAATGAATAAACCAACAGAAGTTACAATATTTAACTTTGGCGAGGGAAAAACAGATAATAATAATAATAATAATTAAAAAAAAATAGACTTAAAAAATAAGGAAAATATAAGAGGACTTCACTGGAAAATCTCCTCTGTCCTCATATTACTTCTCAAATTAGCCCATCCAAGAATAGAAATATGAGAAGCTTATGACACGACCCGAGCCAGGGCCTAGTCGTGTCGGGCATCTCAAGTCCAATCAGGATCGGAGACCACCCCCAATACCTAATCGTAACCGCCCTACACCCTATGTCGGATGAATTCTGAATATATTACAAGATAAAAAAATAATAGATTAAGGACATTGAAAAAAGTCTATATTCATAATCCAACAACCTCAATACCGGTGTCAACCCCAATGCCAATACCAATACCAAGGATGACACTAATACCGACACCGCTCATGCCTATAGTTGTCTGACAAAGCTCTATCTAGAATCAATAACATCTAGTCGGGACATGTCCCCGACCATAGCCAAAACCACACCAAAGAAGTAACAAAAATAAAAGAAGTCCATAGCATAAAATGGAGCCTTCCGAAGTATGAAAGCTTACCACTTCAGTCTGACTCAAAGTTGTCCTCGAATTCAAGTCAATGAGCAGGAGGAATGGTAGTATGGTCGGTTCCTACATTGCATGGGGATACAATGCCCTAAGACAGTTAGAAGAGTGAACGCTAGCATGTACTCGAAGATAAAGATAAAATATTGCCATCATACAAAACCAAGTCCAATAACCATATACAATCACATACATACATATATATCATGTCAGGAATGGGAACCGGGTTCAACATGTATTTAAAACCTTTACCTGAGATGTGTAGCTTGGCCATCCTAAAACCACCCATGGGCTATATGGGTTTAGCTTCCCCGGCTAAAGGGCTACGGTGTGTGTTAGCTGCACGAATCGGAGAATAAAACCTGAGATGACTAGTATATCTCCCAAAATATAAGTGTGACGTCTTGCACACGATCATCAAGACCAAACCTCACATCGAAAAATATGAGTTCACTATGTTGGACCCCCAAGACCTCCACCTTCCACGGCTTCGCTAAGACAACCCTTTTTAAGCCCATATTAAAACCAATTACACATTCCAACCATTTACCAAGGAATCCTTTAATTAGGCGTTAACCATTGGTATCATCATACCAAAATTAGAGCTTGCAAGTCTATCCATTTATGCCATACACCAATTGACTCTAAAGTTTCCAATTAAGCCAAAACCATGGACATCAAGGCCTTTCCAAACCATTTAAAACAAACCAAACCAATTTAGTTTCCATTACCTTTTTATGCAATGCAAAGATTTCAAGAATAGTCAAACTAGGTGACAAAACATTCTCATTGGCATTTTAACAAATAGGTTGAGGGCACATATGTTTCAAAACCATAACCAAGTAAATTGGGAAGTCCAAAGTACCCCCTAAATCCATTTACCATTACAATACATTCCACAATGTCAAAACCATATTAAAAACATGGAAGAAACATCATTCAACCATGAATGTCCAAATCCCCCAATCATTATTTCAAAACCATAACAATATCATGTAATTCATACATTAAAACACATCTCTTTGTAAAATAACAATGAGGGAGGAGTAACATGCCTAAGACACCAAGGAAGACGGAGAGAATCACTCTTGAAAGCCCCTAATTGATTATCTTCATGAAACCCTAGCCTTTTGCTGATAGAGATTTTAAGAGTGTTTGATTGAGGACAATGGGTTAATAAAGTCCCAAAAGGTGTTTTATGTCGTGATATCAAAGGGAGTTACGAGGGTGATTATGAGTCGACCCCTTGACTTAAGACCACGACATATGACTCGTATAATGGAGTCGTCACCAAGTCAGTGAGTTGGACACCTATACACTGTCCACCATACGACTCCCTGACCCCTACTCCTAGCCAGACCATATGACTTGTATGGTCCAATCATATCCAAGATAGAATTCAAAGAGATTTACGCTTGACAACATGCGATTCAACTATACCACTAGTACCCTATCCTCACGGCTCTTAGTGAGCCACTCATACTCAAAGCTAAGTGAAGTCACTAAGTTACTAATTTGATTAAGGGACCTATCAAACGACCCGTCACCACCATTAACGACTTGTACCGCCAAATCATAACCACAATAGAAACCCAACCACCACTCACTTGACAGCTTACAAGTTGGGTCACCTGACTCATACCTTCATCATATGACTCATATGGTAAGTCGTTACAAGGACAGTGAAATCAAAGCTCAGGAAATTTTTAAGGAACAAAACCCAGGGTGTTTTAATTCTCCCTCACTTGGATCATTCATCCTCAAATGACAGAACAAGGCAGTACAACACGTATTGGACCCCATACACCTCTACTCTTACTTTTACCTATGTTAGAAAACAAAAATACCAAGGAATCAATCTTTCCTTTAACAAGATTTGTAAACAAAGATGGTAAGATCAATACATACCTTATGCACTATCGTCTGGAGCGGAAAACAAAGATGGATACTTGGAATTCATGTCCTCTTCAGCTTCCTATGTAGCCTCTTCCACCTAGTGATTCCTCCATCGAACATTTACCGAAGCTACATCCTTGGTCCGCAACCAATGAACCTGTCGATCCAAGATTTCAATAGGAACCTCCTCATACGACAGAGAATCCGAAATACCAATATCGTTGATAGGCACAGTTTATAAAGAATCACCTATATACTTCCTCAACATGGAAACATGGAATACTGGGTGAATGAAGCTCAAACTGGAAGGCAATTCCAACTCATATGCAACATTGCCAACCCTTCTCAAAATTAAGTATGGACCAACATATTGGGGACTAAATCCGAAACCGCGTCACTCCCTTCAAGGGAGACACCTTCAAGAACACCCTATCCCTAACCTCAAACTCTAACTTCCTACGCCTCATATTTACATAGGACTTTAGGAAACTTGGGCAGCCTTAAGTCTATCATGAATCACCTTCACTTTCTTCATAGCTTAGTGAACCAAATCTGAGCCATGGATCTCCACCTCACCCATTTCAAACCATCCAATCGGGAACCTGCACCTCCTACCATACAATGCCCCAAACAAAGCCATTCCAATGCTAGAGTGGTAACTATTGTTATAGGCAAACTCTATAAAAGGCAAATGTTCAACCCAACTACCACCATAGTCAATCACACAAGCTCTAAGCATTTCTTTCAATGTCTGAATGATTTTTTCTGCTTGCCCATCCAACTATTGGTGGAAAGTTGTACTAAGACTCACCTTGGTCCCCAAACCTTTCTGAAACGACAGCCAAAAGTGCGATGAAAACTAAGTACCACGATCCAAGATGATAGAAACAGGCACCCCATGCAACTTTACAATCTCATGGAGGTACGACCTCGCATAATCCTCAGTTAAAAAATTAGTCCTCACTAGCAAAAAATGAGTAGACTTAGTCATCTTATCCAAGATGACCCAAATTGAATCAAACTGATTTCGAGATCGAGGAAGACTAATAACAAAATGCATATTGATCACTTCCCACTTCTACACTGGTAGCTCGATTTCTTAATATAATACTTTGGGTCGCATGTGCTTAACTTTTACTTATTGGTACATCATGCACTTAGCCACAAAACTAGACATATCCTACTTCATATTGTTCCACCAATACATCTTCTTAAGGTCATGATACATTTTTGTCGAACCAGGATGAATAATATAGTGCGACTCATGTGCCTCAGCCAAGATCCTCTCTCACAACCCATCTATATCGGGAACACATAACCTCTCTTGGTATCGCAAGGTACCATCACCACTAATCTCAAATGCCAACACCTTTTTCCCACCTATATCACCCTTGATCCTCATCAATATAGGATCCAACACTTGCTTCTCCTTTACTTCAGCACTAAGAGACGACTGCGCCACCTCCCACATAACCATACCACCATCCCAGTCTAAGAGACGAACTCTAAGGTTAGTCAAATGGTGAATATCTTTCACCAACTCCCACTTTTCTTTATCCACATGAGCTAGACTTCCCATGGATAACCTACTTAGAGTATCAACAACCATATTAGCTTTACCTAGATGGTAGTGAAAACTCATATCATAATCGTTGAGCAACTCAAGCCATCTCTTTTGCCTGAGGTTAAGATATTTCTAAGTAAACATATATTGCAAGTTCTTATGATCATAAAAGATATCCACATGCATACCATATAGATAGTGACACCAGATTTTCAACGTAAATACCACAACTAACAATTCCAAGTCATGAGTCGAATAATTATTCTCATGCACATTTAACTATGTAGAGGCGTATACTATCACCTTGCCATGCTGTATTAAGACGCAACTAAGCCCCAAACGGGACGCATCACAATATACCACAAATACATCTGTGCCTTTAGGAAAATTCAAGACCAGAGCCAAAGTTAGATTATCCTTTAGATTCTCAAAACTACCCTCACAAGTATCGAACCACAACAACTTCACCTTTTTCTGAGTTAACTTAGTCAACGGGACAGCTATAGTCGATAAACTCTTCACAAACCTCCTATAGTAACCAGATAAACCCAAGAAGCTCCGAATATAGGATGGAGTCATGGGTCTAGGTCACTTCTTAACCACTGAAACTTTCTGTAGATCTACCATGTTCCCTTCGATAGAAATAACATGACACAAAAAAGTGACAACGTTCAACTAGAACTCACATTTTGAGAATTTGGCATACAACTGCTGCTCTTTCAGGGTATGCAATTCTATATAGAGATGATTAGCATGATTCACCATACTCTTCGAGTACACCAAAATATCATTTATAAACACAATGATGAACAAATCTAGAAATTGATCAAAGACTATTCATCAAATCCATGAATGCCGTCGGGGCATTAGTCAATCCAAAAGAGATAACCAGAAACCCAAAATTCCCATATCGAGTACGAAAGGCAGTCTTAGGGATATCTACCTTCCTAATTTTCAACTAATGATACCCCAACCAAATATCAATCTTAGAGAAAAATTTAGCACCCTGCATCTTATCAAACAAATCATCTATCCTTGGAAGAGGGTACTTATTCTTTATCGTCACCTTATTCAGTTGCTGGTAATTAATGTATATCCAAAGGATCCATCCTTTTTATCGGTGCACCCCATGGAGACACACTAGGAAGGATGAAACTCTTGTTTAAAAGATCTTTGAGTTGCTCTTTAAGCTCCTTCAATTTGAGCCATTCTATATGGGGGAATAGAAATAGGACGAGTGCCCAAAACAAGATCAATCTCCCTATCGGGAGAAACACCACGAAGGTTATCATAGAAGAACTCAGGAAATTCATTCACCACCAGGATAGAATGCAAAGAAGGACCCTCCGAGTTAGAATCATAAACCCAGACCAGAAGATAGAGACACCCCTTGGAGATTAATCTTCAAGCTCTAAGATAAGATATAAACTTCCCTTTAGGAGCTAGGGAACTACCCTCCCATTCAATAACCGACTCATTAGGGAATTTAAAAACAACCTTATAGGTTCGACAATCTAGAGAAGCATAGCACAAGTGTATCCAATCCATCCCTAGTATGACATCAAAATTAATTATGTCTAATTTAAACAGACCCACCAAAGTTTCCCGACCATCCACAGATACTACACAACCCCTATAAACTCTTTTAGTAACCACAATGACACCTACTGAGGTAGAAATGAAAAAAGGTTCGAAACATACTTCGGACTGAAACCAAAATTGACAGCCACAAATGGGGTCATATAAGAAAGAGTGTACCCCGAATCAAGTAAAAAATACATCTCATGGGAAAAAAGTTTCAGCATACCAGTCATGACATCAGGAGATGCCTCGAACCCTTGGCGGGTAGGAGAGCATAGAGATGGTTCTGACCAGTGCTAGAACTAGATCATGAACCCTTAGGTGATGGAGCTGGAGAAGAGGCAACTAGAACCTTGTTTGCCCCAAAAGCAACCTTACCAATAGGATAATTTCTAACCATGTGCCTTGGTTGACCACAGTTGAAGTACTTGTCCTTTCTTTAATCATAGTAACCTCGATGCAATCAACCATAAAATCTGCAGGGAGGATATGATGGAGCTGATTAGGCCTCACTAGCTTGGGACTGGGCACCTATGCCCTATCATTATCACCACTCTGAAAATGTTGGTCACCGAACGACTTTGGATAGGGAGCACTAGCTGTCGAGTAAGACCCAAGTTGTCCCACTTCTTCTTGGATGACTTTTTACCATTCCTGCCACTCTGCTGTTGGCCACCACCCTACTCAGAGAATTTGAACTTCTTGTTCTACCTTTCCCCAAACTCTGCATGTTTCTTCTTTTCTTTCTCAACCTATTGTATATACACAACCAACCTGGAAATGTATAACCCGAAAGCAAACTTTCTAAAATTAAGTCTCAGGATAACCCAAAAGCAAACTTCCTCATTCTAGCCCTCATACTAGAAACCAACTCTGAAGCATACCTAGATAACTGGTGAAACTGTAAGGCATAGTCCTTGATTGACATCTTGTCTTACTTCAGGTTAACAAACTCTTCCTCTTTCGCTTCCCACAACTCCTGAGGAAAGAAGCGGTTCAGAAAAGCGCTAGAGAAATTATCCTAAAAGGCTGATTCAGTATTGTCACCCCTAGTCTGCTCCCATTCCTCATACCATTGGTATGCAATTTATTTTAGTTGATAGGCAACAAATTCCATACCCTCCATGTTGGTAGCATGCATAACATCAAAGATTTTTTCCATCTCATCCATAAAAGTTTGAGGATTCTCCTTAACCTTAACTCTAGTAAACACATGAGGGTTTAACCTTATAAACTGGCCAACCCTTGTGGCTTCAAAATATGAAGTAACAGAAGCATCATGCTCGGCCTAAGAGGCCACCAACTGTGTCAATATATAGATAGACTGACGAAACTCAACATTTGTCATATCAGCCTGAGGAGCTCGAGAAAGACTAGAGGGAACCAGTGGAACTCTAGAAGGATAATCAGGAACTAGATCCCTAGATCGAGTCTAGATCCCATAAGTAGAGCGGATCATATCAACATTGTCATCGAGTGGGACACAAGATTTTCAACACAACCCAAACCAAGGCCTTATCATAATGGGCAATCCCAAATCTAACCAATACCAGGAACCGCCCCCGTTACCCAACCCAACCACCAAACGCATACCTTGAGTCGACTAAATTTTAGATAAATAATAGGATAGCATATTTAAACATGTGGTGACTTTGGGATGATTCTACATACAAGACCAACCCAACCAAGTGGATCCATGTAATAACCGAAACCAACAATCTAAACCATCCAATAACCAAGACAAACCCATAGATCAAAACCAAGATAATAACCAAATGTATACATATAAATCATAATCAATCTATGTCATAACTAAGTCCACAGTTGTCCATACAAAGCCTCTAGACCAACCAAAGAGTACATAGTCGGGACATGCCCCCGACCATAGCCAAAAACCAAAGTCTATGAAAGATAAGAAATATGTAAAGTAACCTATGACATGAAATAGATGCCTTTCGAAATATGGAAACTCACCACTTCAATCCAACATTGACTATCCCCGAATCCAATCACTAAGTAGGAGAAGTAGATTGGCCGGTCCCTACATAGCGTGGGTATACAGCCGCTCGAACATGGGTTAGTGGGCGAACAATAGCATGCACTCAGGATAAGGATAAAATAATGCTATTTATAAAACCAAGTAAAAACCATCCATAGACACACAACGATACATATATATATAACTATGCCAGAAAAGGGAACCGGGTTTAGTATGCCATTAAAACCTTTATCTACGCTGTGTATTTTTGCCATCCTAAACCACTCACAGGCTATATGGGTTCATATCCCCCTGCTGAAATAGCCCCAGTGTGTGAAGCCGCACGACCAGGGAAGAAAACCTGGGATGACTAGTACATCCCCCAAATATTAAGTGTGAGATTATGCACACAGCCACTTGGACCAAACCCCACATCGACAAATATGAGTTTCTATTTTTGATCCCTCTGGGACCTCCTCCATCTACGGCTTTGCTATACACTCCATTATTATTTCCCAATTAAAACCATTACTAAGCAACCAACCAATCCAGTAACCATTTATTAACCAAGTCCATTAGTAGTGGTATCGTCATACCAACTATAACTTGTGAGTATTATCCATAGCCAACTATTTATAAGTTTAAGGGACTTCAGAGTACCCTTCCATTCACCATGTTAAACCACTTGAGGGATTCCCGTGTACCCCACAAGCCTAACCAATTAAGCCATAACCGTTATTCAAATAATTCCATTAATGCATTTACTTGGGAGGTTTCCATGTATCCTACAGGGTTTTCAAAATAGGCCAACCATGACCACCAAAACCTTTACCCTTTAAACTATTCCAAACTATTTTAGACCATGCCAAACATTTAAAGCATTTATATCATTTAAACCATTTAAGCCATGTAAAACCATCCAAATCCATTTAGAGTTCCATTACCAAACCAAACCATGAAAAAGTTCCAATGAAAGTTCAACAATAGAGTAAAAATATTCTTTTAGGCATTTTATCAAACATGTTGAGAGCACACTTTTTACCAAGACCAAAACCAAAGCATAAACCACCATAATTAGGGTTACTCAAGACCCAATTGTTAAACCATAAACATCAATCAACCACATGTGGAAACAGTTACCAAAAACATATAAAAGCATAGTTTAAACTAATACCAGACATTATGCATTAAGACCCTCAACAATTGTTTCAAAAGCCACCATTCATGATTTATACATCAATGTTTAAAATATAATACACATGCCTTTAGTTTGAACTAACCATGAGTGAAGGAGTACATGCCTTATACAAGAAGATTCCAAAGAGAAACATGACTCTTGATCCCCTTTGAAGAACACTTGAGAAACCTTAGCCTCAATCTTCAAGAATGAGTTTTGAGAGAGTCTTTGAAGTGTTTTAATCCTTTAACAAGTGTTATGAAGGGCCACCAAGGATTATATAACGTGAGGACATAAGGGTTTTAAACTAGGAAATGTTCATACTACCCTTGACTTAAAATTAAAAACAAGCCACGTCCAGTAGTACGACTAACCTACACCATCCGTATTCTAAGGTACGAGTGGTACCCTAACTCGTACCCAAGACTTTACCAAGACCTTACCTACTGGTTTCAACATGACTTACACCTCCCTATCTTGTACCTAAGGATATGAGTGGTACACTCAATTGTACCCACCAACCGTACCATGGACAGATTCCACAAAACAACCCATTCAAGCACCATATGACTTGTCTTACACCACTCGTATCTTCCTATATGACTCATACCATGATAAGTCATACCTTAGGTAGTAAACAAGCCAAGTACACTACCTAGCATATGATTGAACCCTCAAGCCACACCACTGTCATATCCAAGGGTATGAATGGTACCCTTGGGTCGTACCAAGTCCAAAATTCTTAAACCAAGGGAATTTCGTAAGGATCCTATTCCTAGGGTGTTTTAGTCTTCCCCACTAGGATCATGCATCCTCGAATGATGGGTAAGGGTAAGAAACAAGCACGATATAACACATTAACACCCAATAAACTTTCCCCAACCAAAATAGGAAGCAAGGACACACAACCAAGGTGAGAAGATCACTACATTACCCAAACACGATTTACACCCCAACACCCCCATTCTAACCTCTAGCAAAGTTAGAAAAAAATGATGCAAGAGGAACCATTCCTCACCTTTAACCAAGTTAGAAAATAAAAAGACGTGTTGAAGAGCACACACCTTACACACGAATTTCTAGAACAAAGAACCAATGCGGACACTTAGACTCCATGCCTCCTTCCGTATTCCAAATTACTTTCTCAAACTTTTAGTTCCACCATGGAACCTTTACCGAAGCCACACCTTTTATTTACAACCGGTGAACTTACCTTTCCATGATCCTCATTGGGACCCCCCTTAAAGAACAAGAAATTCGAGATACCAATACCACCTAAAGGAACTAACCAACCAAGGACCATCCACAACCCCACACAATATATACTATTGGATGAATGGACTCATGCTAGAGAGAAAGTTCAATTCAACTTAGAATTTATCGAGACACATCACTATGAGAGCTTGAGTCTAACTATACACTACCACTTCCCTGTTCAAGCCTAACCAAAGCTAAAAGGAGTTAACTTAAGCCACCAGGATCTACTCCTTACATCTATCCCCAAACACTACTCCGCTTCCATCACCATTATAACAAGAAAACCATAAGTAAAAGACATGGGGAAATCATGTCCAACCACTATAACCAAAACCCCCAACCTATAATTGAACACCCAAAATCATACAACTACTAAGCCATGAAAAAAATTCATAAAACCATACCTTACCAGACCTCTAAGGTATCCAACACAACTTTTTGGTATATATACTAACCACAACATTCAATCCTACCGTTGATATACCCACAATATGATCTATCCATCAAAAGATCTAGCATCCTCTATCATTTCCATACTAATTTTCCACTACCTATTCCTTTCCTAATCATTTCTCATGATAATAACCTTACCTCACCTTCCAAAACCTTAACTTTTAGTAGTCACCCTAGACTATCCCCACTTAGGGCTTCTACATTCCCCATTTCAACACATCACCATACTTCCCAAACTAATCACTACCATCCTAAAATAAGAAGAATCATTTAAGAAAACAAATTACAAAAGTTATCCGTGCCTCCCAAGGCAAGATCCCAGAGAAAAAACATGACACTATAGGCACAAAGTGCTTCACAACAACCACCTAGACCATAATGAAGAAACATCTCGACCAAACCATACCATAAAAGGAGTTCTTAAGATAGGACACTGAAAGAAACATAACCATGCATACCATGAGTAACTTAACACAAGGTCAACGCTCATATCCTGGTAATAAGGGAGATGCAAAATGTGAACCTTAGTCATAAGTGCTATAAGAATGCATGCAACACTAGTAGGGTAATCTCTTAACCAAGATAGAAGTGTATCACTAGAATATGCAACCCGACTTCCCTTGAAGTCCACCACTAAAAAAAATTTAAGATTAACCACCAAACCTCATCCCATTACATCTATGAACATAATTCTCCGTTCTAATGGGTATCACCAAAGACGTACACCAGAGACGTTTGTTCTCCTATACCCAAAACCTTATTCACCCCAATGCTACCTAGAGCCCAATATAGACATGCAAAAACCTTAAGACCAAATTGACTCCAAGGTTTCCAGTTAAACCAAAACCTTTCAAAATCAAAACATGGCAACCAAGGCCTTTTGAAAATCATTTGAATCCAACCAAAACCAATTCATGTTCCTTTAACCTTTTATGCAATGCAAGGATTTAAGAATAGTCAAACTGTGTGTCAAAATTATATTCAACAACAATTTCACAAATAGCTTGAGGCCATATAATTTCCAGAACCAAAAGCAAGTAATTAGGGAAATCCATAGTACCCCAAAATTCATTTACCATTCCCATGCATCCCACAATGTTCATAAACATTTGTAAAGCATGAATAATGTATCATAATCCATGGAAAATCACTTAAATGAGTAATCACTTCAAAGCCCTCAATTGTGCCAAAACCCATATTTAAAATCATGAATTTAATAATCAATTTTATGCCAATAATAAAGTACAAGTATAGGGACAAAGACATGTGCAAGTTCTATGATCTATCCCATCTAATGACTTAACCCCCAATCCACCCGTTCATCCTGGACGTTCGATCTACAAGTCACAACTTTACCACTATTGTATTTCCCAAATTATCAACCTCATCCAACTTACTAGTTTACCTCCACAACTCCCGTATTTCTATTTTTGAGCTTATCATACTCCCTTTTATCAAAATCAAGCATCGTGATTCAATCCTAGGATCTACCAACAACCATGTACTACTATCAAAGTACCCTTAAAGAATATACATCAGCATGGTCCACCCCACAAGGAGGACACTCCAAATTCCTTAGTCACTCACCGACAACCTATCCATTCCCAGGGAAAACCATTCTTCTTATGCATGAAAGAACAAAACCTCCATAGGGGAACTGTAAAACTAATAAGACCTTCATCTAAGAGATCGATTAATTTCTCCTTAAAATCCCTTAACTCTACCGAAACCATTCTATAAAGAAGGAATAGAAATTTGGATAAATTTTTGAAATAAGACCAACCCCAAACCAACCTTCCCACTAGAAAGACACCATAAGGTTCGTCAAGAAGACCCCAGGAAATTTATTTACCACTAAAATTGAATGCCAGGAAAAACCTTCAAAGTTAGAATCTTTAACCCAGACCAATTAATTAAGACACCCGTTGGAGATCAACCTCCGAGTTCTAAGATATGATATAACTTTTCCCTTAATAGCTAGGGAACGAAATCATCCTCCCACCTTCGACTCACCATGGAGCCTAAAGACATTTTTTTATGGATCTGACAGCCCACTGACACATAGCACGAGTGCAACCAATCCATTTCTGAATGACATCAAAATTCACCACATTCGAGTCAAATAATTTTGCCAAGACCTCTTTATCACTAGTAATACCACACACCTCTTATAGACTCTTTTGGTAATCCAAAAGTCACCTACCGGGGTAGAAACAAAAAAGAGAAGGAAAGAGTTTGAAATAACCTTAGGACCAAAACTAAAATACACAACCACAAATGAGGCTACAAAAGAGAGAGGGCTCCAAACCAAGTAAACTATACACACTCAAAAGAAAAGAGTTTTCAATATACCGGTGTTGGCATTGCAAGATGCCTCAAACTTCCGAGGGATATTAAGAACATTAAGATGATCCCGACCAAGGTCGGAGCTAGAAGTAGCACCCCTAGGTGCAAAAGCTAGAGAAGTAGCAACCAATATCCTATTTTCCCCAAGCTGCAACCCTTAAGGAACACTCTCAATATATGTGATCGACTTGAGCACAACCAAAACACTAATTCCTTCCTCCTTGCAACAACTATGGTGCAGCCGACCACAGAATCTATAAAGAAGATGGGATGATAAGGATTGGGCTCGACTGGGAAAACTAAAAGTTGCAACCCTTAATAGGGTCTATGCCCCATGAGTTAGACTATAGCAATCCATGTTATCCTCGAGTGGGACAAGTAAATTCCAAGAATCTTTAGATAATTGAGAGGCCATAATCCAAAGAGTGAACCAAGAAAGATTTATAAAAGAGTTCAAGACCTCAAACTTCATAGTCCAGAAATAGAATAACCAAAAAAGTGAAACATTCCTAGATGCCTCGTACCCTTCTGATTATAAGTGTGGTGCAAGACATACCCATAAGCAAGACTCTACTCGACACGGTTTTGTGGATACCTCATAACACCAAAACCCGAAGCTCTAATATCAACTTGACATAATCCAAATCAAAGCCTGGTCGTAATGAGTAATCCCAAGTTCAACCAGGATCGGGAACTACCCCCATTACCCAACTCAACCAACAAATGCATACCTTAAGTCTACTGAATTTCGAACATATAACAAGATAGCATATTTAACCATGTGGTGATTTTGGGATAAGTATACATACGAGAATAACCTAACCAAGTCGATCCACCCAATAACCGAAGCCAACCATATAAACATTCCACTAACCAAGCCAAACCCATAGATCAAAACCAAGATAATAACCCAATGTATATATATAAATCATAACAAATCCATTCTATACCCAAGTCCACAGTTGTCCATACAAAGCCTTTAGACCAACCAAAGAGTACCTAGTCAGGATATGCCCCCGACCATAGCCAAAAACCAAAGTCTATGAAAGACAAGAAATATGTAAAGTAAACTATGACATAAAATAGATGCCTTTCAAATTATGGAAGCTCATCACTTTAATCCAACATCTACTATCCCTAAATCTGATCACTAAGCAGAAAAAGTAGAATGGTTGGTTCCTACATAGCATGGGTAGACAGCTGCCCGAAGATGGGTTAGTGGGTGAACACTAGCATACACTCAAGATAAGGATAAAATAATGTCATTTATAAAACCAAGTAAAAACCATCCATATACACACAACCATACATATATAAATAAATATGTCGGGAAAAGAAATTGGGTTTAGCATGCCATTAAAACCTTTACCTGGACTGTGTAGCTTTGTCATCCTAAACCACACACGGGCTATGTAGGTTTAGCTCTCCCTGCTGAAAGGGCCCCAGTGCGTGAAGCTATACGACTAGGGAAGAAAACCTGGGATGACTAGTACATCCCCTAAATATAAAGTATGACATAATACATGAGGTCACTTGGACCAAACCTCACATCGACAAATATGAGTTTCCAGTTTTGGTCCTCTTGGGACCTCCACCTTCTACGGCTCTACTATAAACCATGCTATTATTGCCAATTAAAACTATTACTAAGCAACCTACCAATATATTAACCATTTATTATCCAAGGCCATTAATAGTGGTATAATTATACTGACCATAACTTACAAGTATTATCCATAGACAACCATTTATAGGTTTAATGGACTTCCAAGTACCCTTCTATTTACCATATTAAAACACTTGGGGGATTTATCTATACCCTATAAGCATAACTAATTAAGACATAACCGTTATCCAAACCAATTACATTAATGCATTCACTTGGGGAATTCCCATGTATCCCGCAAGGTTTTCAAAATAGGCCAACCATGACCACCAAAACCTTTACACTTAAAACCATTCCAAACCATTTTAGACTATGCCAAATATTTAAATTATTTAAACAATTTAAACCATGTAAAACCATCAAAATCTATTTAGAGTTCCATTACCGAAAAAAACCATGAAAGTTCAATAATAGAGTAAAAACATTTGTTTAGGCATTTTATCAAATATGCTGAGGGCACACCTTTTACCAAGACCAAAACCAAAACCTAAAAAACCATAATTAGTGTTACTCATGACCCATTTGTTAAACCATAAACAACAACCAACCACATGTGCAAACCATTGCCAAAATCATGTATGAACATAGTTTAAACCAATACCAAACATTATGCATCAAGACCCTCAACATATGTTTCAAAAACCAGCATTCATGATTTATAAATCAATGTTTAAAACACAATACATGTATTTAAATGGGACTAGCAATAAAGGAAGGAGTACATGCCAAATATAAGAAGATTCTGAAGAGAAACATGACTCTTGATCCCATTTGAAGAAAACTTGAGAAACCCTAGCCTCCAATCTTTACGAATGAATTTTGAGAGAGTATTTAAAGTATTTTAATCCTTTAACAAGTGTTATGAAGGTCCACCAAGGATTATATAATGTAAGTACATAAGGGTTTTGGAGTAGGAAATGTCCAAACTACCCTTGACATAAAATTAAAAATAAGCCACGTCCAGGGGTATGATGCACCTATATCATCCATATCTTAGGGTACGAGTGGCACCCCAACTCATACCCAAGAATTTTCGAAGACCCTACCTACTGGTTTTTATATGACTTACACCTCTAACTTGTACCTAAGGGTACGAGTGGTACACTCAATCATACCCACCAACTGTACCATGGGCAAATTCCATAAGACAACTCATTCAAGCACCATACGACCTGCCTTACACTACTCGTATCTTCCTATATGACTCATAACATAATGAGTCATACCTTGGACAGTCACCAAGCCATGTACACTGCCTAACATACTATTAAACCAACAATCCACACCACAAGTTGTATCCAAGGGTACAAATGGTACCCTTGGGTCGTACCAAGTCCAAAAATCCATATCCAAGGAAATTTTTCAAGGGTCCTATTCCTAGGGTGTTTTAATTTTTCGTGGACTCCAGATCATCTGGGAGGCATGATCTAAAAAGAGAACAAACAGAAATTAGAGAAAAATTCAAGACCCTAGACTTTAAGACTCAAAAATAGAACACAGGAAAGATAAATATTCCTAAATTCCTCGTAGTCTCTTTTTTATAAGTGTGGCGCACTACATACCCCTAAAAGAGACTCTACTCATCACAGTTTTATTGGAAACCCCATTTGACCATGAACCTAGGGCTTTGATACCAATTTAACATGACCCAAACTATAGACAAGTCATGTCGGGCATCTCAAGCCTAACTAGGACTGGAGACTATGTTGGATGAATTCCAAACATATAATAAGATAAAACAATAATAGATTAAAGACATTAAATAAAGTCTATATTCATAATCTAACATCCTTAATCAAATATCCAACCGATGCAAACCCCAATGCCAATACCATTACCAAGGCTGACACCAATATTGATACCGATCATGCCTATAGTTGTCTGACAAAACCTCTATCCATAATCAATAATATCTGGTCGGTACATGCCCTCGACCATAGACAAAAACAAACTAAAGAAATAACAAAAATAAAAGAAGTCCATAGCATGAAATAGAGCCTTCTAGAGTATGAAAGTTCACCACTTTAATCTAACTCAAAGTTATCCCCAAATCTAAGTCACTGAACATGAGGAATGGTAGTATAGACATTTCCTACATCGTGTAGGGATATTGTGTTCGAAGATAGTTAGCAAAGCTGACGCTAGCATGTACTCAGGGATAAAGATAAAATAATGCCACCACACAAAAACAAATCCAATAAATATATGCAATCACATACATAGATATATATCATATCGGGAATGGAAATTAGGTTTAGCATGCATTTAAAACCTGGGATGTGTAGCTTATCTATCCTAAAACTACTCATGGGCTATATGGGTTTAGCTCCCCTTACTGAAAGGGCTTCGGTGTGTTTTAGCAGCACGAACCAAAGAATAAAACTTGAGATGATTAGTATATCTCCCAAAATATAAATGTTACATCATGCACCCGATCACCAAGACCAAAGCTCACATCGACAAACATGAGTTCCCAGTGTTGGTCCCTCCGCGACCTCCACATTTCACGGCTTTGCTAAAACAACCCTCTTTAAGCCCATAATAAAACCAATTATACATTCCAACCATTTACCAAGGATTTTTTTAATTAGGTATTAACCATTGGTATCGTCATACCAAAATTAGAGCTTGCAAGTCCATCCATTTATGCCATACACCAATTGAATCAAATTTTTCTAATTAATCCAAAACCATGGCCATCAAGGATTTTACAAAACATTTTAAACCAACCAAACCAATTTAGGTTCCATTACCTTTTTATGTAATGCAAAGATTTCAAGAATAGTCAAAACTAGGTAATAAAACCATTCTTATTGACATTTTAACAAACAAGTTGAGGGCAAGCGTTTCAAAATCATAATCAAGTAATTTAGGGAGTCCAAAGTACCCCTAAATCCATTTACCATAACCATGTATTCCACAATGTTATAACTATATTAAAAATATAAAAGAAACATCATTAATCCATTGAAACAACTTTAACCATGAATGTCCAAAACCCCTAACCATTATTTCAGAACCATAATAATATCAAGAAATTCATATATTAAAACATATGATCTTTGTAAAATAACATTGATAGAGGAGTAACATGCCTTATACACCAAGGAAGACGGAGAGAATGACTCTTAAAAGCCCCTAATTGATTGTCCTGATGAAACCCAAGCCTTTTGCTTGAGAGACAGTTTGAGAGAGATTTTAAAAGTGTTTGATTGAGGATAATAGGTTAATAAAATCCCAAAATATATTTTATGTCATGATAACAAAGGGAGTTACAAGGGGGAAATGTCTAGAATGCCCCCAACTTAAAACTATAAAAATACCGTAGGTGGTTACGAGTTGACCTCGTAACTCATGACCACAACATATAAAGCATACCACAGATTCATCACCAAGCCAATAAGTGAACACCCATACATTGTCCACCATACAACTCCCTAGCCCCCACTCAGGACCAAACCATACTACTCATATGATCCAATCATACCCAAGACAGAATCCAAAGAGATTGACACTAGAACTATACCACTCGTACCGTATCCTCAAGGCTCTTAGTGAGCTACTCATACTCATATCCAAGTCAAGTCACTAAGTTACTGATTTGATTAAGGGACCAACCAAATAAATCATTACCATCACTAATGACTCGTACCCCAAATTGTAACTACAATAGAAACCCAGCTACCACTCCCTGGAAATCTTATGAGTTGGGTCACCTGACCAATATCCTTATTATATTACTCATATGGTGACTTATTACAAGAAAAGTGATCTCAAAGATCAAAATTTCCAAGGATCAAAACCTAGGGTGTTTCAGCTTATGAACGATTTAAGAGAGAAAAAAAGGAAAAACTTCATAAGTTTCTCAAAATGGAGCAGAATATGAAATAAACAACTTCATGAAAATGTTCATGCTCTAATCTTTGATGCTTATGTGAACGTTTATCTTTTCCTTACACTTATACCAAACTAGGCAGTCATATTAACAATAAGAATGGTGTGACACATATGATTCACTTAAAGAATCTTGAACACCAAAGTAGCTTCACCTTAAGAATAAAAGCAGACAGCCCAACAAGGATTAAAAATAGATTAAATGCTTAGACATTAAGGGAAAAAGAGAGAATAAATAGTAACATTACATTATACTCCTCAACAATCTTAGTAATTAAACCAAACAATGAAACTCACACTACTGCTTAAAATCTCAATTAGTCAAAGTAATCAAAATATCATGAAATTTTAATAACCACGACATTGTATGGAATACTGACATCAGTAACTAATAGCAAATAGCAGCGTTAACAATCAACAATAACAAGAAAATACATGAAGAAAAGCTATTTAAATAAAGATAAAATTTCATGTTGTGTTTAAAGGACATTTCGCTCAAAATATAACAATAAACTCCAAATATTCAAGCACTATAATAAAGTAATAACCAGTAGAAATAAAAAATAAAAATAATAAATTCAACGAGTTTACCTTTTTCGGGGCAGCTAACTGGGACAACAAACTAAAAGTCTTTTCAGATAGCTGAAATCCCATTCAAATTGGGAATATCTTCTATCCAACCTCTTTTATTTCTCCCAAAACAATGGATATTTATAGACATGAATGGGGATCAATTTTCTAGCATCCACCGATATGGGATAGAGAAATTCAAGGGTATTACGGAAATTTATATGAGGAATCTTCATAGAGGATAAGAATATCAGTTGGAATCATATAATTCCATATGAATTTGAATTTCAAATTGAAAAAAGGATGATGTGTCGATTGTTGCTACTCGCGTTTGTTTCTAACTCTCGACTGTTGACTATAATTTTCTTGAGACGTTCAGATTTCGATGTGTTGCTAGATATGTTTATTGAATTGGTGTCGGGTTGCTGGGTGGATTATTGGGCTGGTTTGATATCATTTGTTGTTGAAGATGTCTTTTGTTGGGTTATTTATCAATGTTGTTGGTCTGTTAAAGGAGAAAGAATAATAGGGTTTAGGCCGGATTAATTTCTGGGATTGGTCCTGGGTCGGTGCAAAATTATAAGGGAATGAGGTAATAGGTCTACTGGGGACAGTGATTTTTGGCTTGGGGTGATGCTTAAAAAGTGTTTTAAATAAGTCTTTAGGACCCCAATATCATAGATAAACCACCTAATATTAGGTTTAAATGGGTTTGGTATGTTTTTAGGCTTAGAAAAGGGTTTTGCATTGTGAAATAGGGACTCCACGGCAGTCCCATATTATGAATAACCCCGCGATGGGCTACTGCCATAGGTTTGCTATGGGGTTTGCCCCATGAACTTTGTGGTTCACGATAGGGGTCGTACTGTGATTATTCTATTTTGGTAATATTTTAAGGGTACTAAGGTCCTTTCACACCCTTAAGTCATTCCCAATCCCTTATGTATGAGTTTAGAGCCTTAAAAATATTTTTACACCTCATTAAATCACTAATTATTATTCTAATAGCCAGAGAGGAGAAAACTACCTAGGGTTTGGGAACTTTAAGCTTTAAGAGTCAATTTACATTATGTTCTCTCTATTACAAGATACGTAGAACTATCCTAACAATCATGGGCTAAAATTATGTTTTATTTATGGACTTCAAAGTATATTAGTGTATATGCATATGTATGATTTTTGAGAATTAACTTACGAGCATATTATAATATTCCCTCTCTCATGTTGAAATTTACTTGTCTTAATATGTTATGTGTTGTTCAAATGCATGATTAAAAGCTTGAATCATATGCTTTATTATCAAGGGTAAATTGACATAGTTTTGTGTTTCCAGAGAGGGTGTTTTTCTTACTTTGTAAATGCTCATTAATGTTAAATGGAAGATTTCATGTGATTTATGCAAGAGACGGACATCATTTGTTAGAGTCTTGAAAAGAGAATGTTTTTGCATGAATTTTTATATGTTATATTGAATTAATAATTCTCATATGATGTTAATACTTTTGGTGGTCATTAACATGTTTTGAATAAAAGGGATTTAAATATGACATGACATAAAACACCCTTGTTTGGGACCCTTAAAAATTTTTCTAGATTTTTGGGTTCTGGAAAACATACGATCGGTGGGTACCAGTAGTATACTAGGGTATAAGTAGTATGCCTTGGTCGTATACTGGCCAGTGTTGGTAGGTGAATTGGATTGGGTTCTGAAATGAGTATAATTTGGGTTAATACGAGTCATATGGTTAGATACAGGTCGTTTGGCTTGGGTTTTTCCTTTACTTAATCTTAGACTCGGTACCTTAACTTGGATCTGAGTACGAGTGGCTAACTATGAGCTATAATCTAGGGTACGAATCGTACTATGGACTCGTATGGTAGACTGTATTCAAACCTCTTGTGATTTCTTTTCTGCTAAGGGTACGGGACAAGGGAACTAGTCGTATGCTTTGAGTACGACTTGATTTAGGTAAGTCATACCTTGGACAGTGTTGGGTCCAAAGGAGAGGTGTAGGGTATGAGTGGTGGCTACTACTCGTATTGGAGGGTACGACTGGTATGGTTAGTCATACCCCCCTGATAGGAATTTTATACAATTTAAGTGAGGGCAATTAGGATATTTTCCCACTTAACCTAATAAGGACCCATGACTTTTAACATACTTGGGAGGTTATTTTCCCTATTATTTTATTCTTTAACACTTAGAAAACACTTTTTTATCCTCTTTAAAGTCCTTAGCCAAAGAAAGCTAGGGTTTCATCTGAAGGATTAAATTGGGGCTTGTGTTGCTGATTTCTCTCTATTATTTTCACAATTAAGGCATGTACTCCTTCCCTCATTCTTAGTTACAACTAAAGGCATATTTTGTAAACTATTTTCATGGCATAATTGTTATATGGTTTTGGGTTTTCAAATACATGTTGGGGTTTTTGGTTATAATGGCTTGGTTATGGTTTCTCCTATGTTTTAATTATGTATTTACATATTTTAATGGTCGTTTAGATACATGGTTGCATAAGAATGGTTAATTGGTATTTAGTTTTGGTTTTGGAAATACTATGTCCCCAATATGTTTGATAAAATTCCTATGAGAATGATTTTACTATATTATTGAACTTTTAATTGAACTATTGCATGGTATGGTTTGGTAATGGAACCCTATATGATATAAATTGTTTAAATGGTTTAGAATGGTTAAATGGAATGGTTTGGTGGTCATGGTTATGGTTAATTGAACTCCTTGTGGGGTACGATGGAATCCCCTAAGTAAACATGTTAAAGAACACTTATGGGGTACATGGGTGTCCCTAAGCAAACTTAATAATGGAACACGTGTGGGGTACTGAGACTTCCCCAAGTTAACTTGGTAAATGGGGACACGAGAATCCCTTTACCCAAAAAGGTTTGGGTAAGGACAATACTTATAAGTTATAGTCAGTATGACAATATCACTATTAATACTCTTGGTTAATAATAAATGGAATAATGGATTGGTTGGTTGGAAATGGTTTTAATTGGGCAATATGGCGGGGTGTGATAGCTAACCGTGAAGGTTAGAGTTCAATGAACGAACACTGGAAACTTATGTTTACCGATATGAGAGGTAGGTCATGGAAAACTTATATGATACTATAAGGTACATGGGATCTTCTAAGTACACAGTACATAATGTATCATGGAGAGCGAAGGGTACTTAGAAATCCCCTACTCATATGGTATCTCTGGTTCATGTGGCTACACATATCGAGGCCCGTTCAGGGGGTTATACTGGACTATATAGACCATAGGTTGTTAATGATGGTTAAGCTACCCATACCTAATTTAATGGTTTCAAATACATGCTAAACCCGATTCTCTTTTTTGGCATGGTTATGTATATATATATATATATATATATATATATATATATATATATATATATATATATGGTTTGTATGCATATGGTTGGTTTACTTGGTTTTACTGGATGGTATTGCTTTATCCTTATCCTGAGTTCATGCTAGAGTTCACCCTCTAACCCATCTTTAAGTAGTTGTTTCCCCATACGATGTAGGAACCAACTATTCTACTCCTTCTGCATAGTGATCGAATTTCGAGATCAGCTTTGGATTGAAGTGGTGAGATTTCATCTTTTTGATAGGCTCTATTTCATGTTCATAGATATTTTTACATACTTTGGTTTATTTATGGATATTGGTTTTGGCTAAGGTTGAAGGCCTATCCCAATTGGATATTGATTTTCTTTTGGTTAGAGGCTTTTGTGGTACTACTATGGGTTGGCATGGGCGGGATCGGTATTGGTGTCAGCCTTAGTATTGGAATTTCTATTGGGCTGATACCATTGGACAAAAATTTTTACTATTCTATCTTTTTATGTTATGTTATGGAACTTGGTTTGGTTATGGTTATCAGTTGGTTTGGGGTGGTTGGACTCGTTTAGGCCAATCACGATTATAGACCTATCTCAGATTATAGATTTGAATAATTATATGCTATCATGTTATATATTTGGAATTTATCTGACTCAGGGTATGCACTACACAGTTGGGGTGGGCATTGGAGGTGGTCCCCGATCCTGATTGGACTTGGGATGCCCATTATGACAAGGCCCTGATTGTATCATTTCAAGATGGTATCAGAGTTTTAGGTTTATTTTCAATTGAGAGTCCACAAAGTCATGTCGATTAGACTCTCTTTTAGGGGTGTGTAGCACGCCATACTCAAAAGGGAGAGGCTACAAAGCATTTAGGAATGTTTCACTATCATATTAATCTATCTTCAAGCTACAAGATCTAAGGTCTCTTCTAATCCTGGTTTGTTCACTTTTCAGATCATGCCTCGGTGATCTAAGACCCAAGAAAACTCTTTTTCCCCATCTGAGGATAATGTGGAAGGGACACAAGGGATCCATACTCGGTCTAGGGGTCCAATCCCTGATATTTTTGGAGTTTCAATATTTTCTACAAGACCTCTTCAGGGTGAGGTGATGAATGCAGAATTTTGTTAATTGATTCATACTATTGCTTAGTTGGTTGTTACTTAGGCTGAGCGGGATGCATCTGGTGTTTCTTTTGTTGAGGCTAAGAGGTTTGACCAGTTTATAAAGATGAATCCACTTACTTTTACTGGCATGAAAAATGGGGAGGATCCACACGATTTCTTAGATAAAATAGAGAAGATATTCAGGGTGATGCAGGCCACAAACATAGAAGGAGTGAATTTTACATCTTATCAGCTCAAGGATATTGCATACCAGTGGTACAAGGAGTGGGATAAGGATAGATGTAATGTTGAGGAGTTATCCTTATGGGAGACTTTCTCAAATGCTTTTCTGGATTGCTTCTTTCCTCATGAGCTTAGAGAAGTAAAGACAGAGGAATTCGTCTATATGAGAGAACGGAAAATGTCAGGCAAGGAGTACAACTTGAAATTTCATCAGTTGTCAAGGTATACTCCAGAATTGGTGTTCGATATGAGGGCGAGGATGAAAAAGTTTGCTTCTGGACTATCTTGGGATTTGATCCTTGAAAGCAAGACTACGTTTCTAATCAAGAATATAGATATGTCTACATTTGTGGTTCATATGCAACAGGTGGAGGAAGAAAAGAGGAAACAAGGAGAGTTTGGGGAAAGGCAGGGTAAGAAGTTCAAGTCTTTTGAATAAGGTGGTGGGCAACAATAAGGTAGTCGGGATGGCGATAAGTAGGCAAAAAAAGTAAGGGAGTTCTAGTTCCTTCTCTTCTGCAAGTGATCCTTACCCAAAGCCTTTGGGTGAAAGACGTCAGTAGGGTGGTGATAATTCTTGTTCATAGGGTGCCCAATCTCAGTCAAGTGGGGCACAGTCGACTTCTTCATGCCCTTCCTATTGGTTTTATAGTCATCTTCATCAGGGAATTTGTGATGAAGGGAGGGACAGGTGTTTTGAGTATTGTTGGCCAAGCCATATGCTTAGAAACTGTCCGATCGGTAAGGTTTCTTCAGGAACGGTCAAAGCTCCAGTTGCCTCATCTTCTGCTACTATGCCTAGTTGTGTTGCTTCGATATTTGCTCCTGCTTCTGGTGCCGACACTGGTCAGAATAGGTTATATGCTCTTACATCTCAATAAGAGTTTGAGGCATCACCTGATGACGTGACTGGTATGTTATATCTCTTTTCTCATGATGTGTATTGCTTGCTTGATCCAGGGTCCACTCTTTCTTTTGTGACCCTTATATGTGGTTGTATGTTTTGGTTTTGATCCCGAGGTTATCTCAAATTCTTTTTATATTTCTACCCCGATAGGTGACTTTGTTATTGCTGAAAGGATCTATAGGGGGTGTGGTATCTGTTGGAAGTAGGCAGACTTTGGTGAATTTTTTTGAGCTTGATATGGTGGATTTTGATTTTATTCTGGTGATGGATTGCTTACACTCATGTTACACGTCCTTAGATTGCTAGACCCATAAGGTTGTCTTTAGGTTCTCTGGTAAACCGGTTATTGAGTGAGAGGGTGATTCCCTAGCTCATAGGGTAAGGTTTATTTCTTATCTTAGAGCTCAAAAATTAATCTCGAAAGGGTGTCTCTATCATTTGGTTCGGGTCAAATATTCTTACTTGGAAGGTCTTTTTTATTTAGTTTTGGTGGTAAATGAGTTTTCTGAGGTATTTTTGGATGATCTTCTAGGTGTTCCTCCGGATAAGGATATTGAGTTTGGTATTGATTTGGTTCCGAACACTCACCCAATATCTATTCCTTCTTATAGAGTGGCTCTGACTGAGTTAAGATAACTCAAGGAGCAAGTTAAGGACCTTCTGGATAAGGGGTGTTTATTCATTCTAGTGTATCCCCGTGGGGTGTACCGGTGTTCTTCGTTTGCAAGAAGGATGGTTCCCTTCGGATATGTGTTGACTATCGGCAGTTGAATAAGGCAATAGTCAAGAACAAGTATCCTCTTCCAAGGATAAATGACTTGTTTAATCGGTTGCAAGGTGCTAAGTTCTTTTCTAAGATAGGTCTTCAGTCTGGGTATCATTAGCTTAATATTAGGGAGGAGAATATCCCTAAGATGGCTTTTCGTACTCGGTATTGGCACTTTGAGTTCCTGGTTATGTCATTTGATTTGACTAATGCCTCGATAGAATTTGTGGATTTGATGAACAGGGTTTTCAGGATATTTCTGGATCTTTTTTTCATTGTGATCATTGATGACATCCTGGTGTATTCAAAGAGTAAGGTAGATCATGGTAATCACCTCTGTGTGGTTTTGTAGACCATGAAGGAACAACAGTTGTATGCCATGTTCTCCAAGTGTGAGTTTTAGTTTAACGTTGTAACTTTCTTGGGTCATATTATTTCTAGTAAGGGGATCATGGTTAGGGCTGGGCATAAAATACCGAAAACCAAATTACCAAACCAAATCGGAAAAATTTGGTAATTGGTATTCGGTAATTAGGTATTTGGTATTGTATTTGGGAGTAAAATTTTAATATTTCGGTATTCGGGATTGGGTTTGGTACAAGATATTAATACCACTTGGTATTTGGTATTTATCAGATATCGTATTTGATATATATATATATATATATATATATAAACCAACCCAATAGACAATAGATTAGTAATCTCAAAGAATCTCTTGGACCATAGTAATATATTCGTAAAAAGCAACAAAAAAATACTAAATAAAGTTTCTAATAAATATACTCTTTGAAATTTAAACGTAGATTTGCATATCTCCAACTTTGATATGGTATTACCAAATATCATACCGAATCAAAGTTTAATTTACCGATTACCGAAATACCGAAACAATGTTTATAATATGGTATGTGGTATCTACGTTCAAATACCGATTACTAAATTACCAAACCCGAATTTTAAAAATACCAAACCGTATACCAAATACCCACCCCTAATCATGGTGGATCCTTGTAATACCCTGTATTTGCCTAGCTTAATTTAACTCTCAGTACATGAGTAATCCTATATAATTTTTTTTAAATACTCAGTATTTTTCAGTTTAGAGCTTACCATTGCATAGAAAATTTAGTCAGTTTTCCAACGATATAAAATTCGCCCAAATCCAATACCTGGGTGAAGAGTTATAGCCATTTTTGTAAAATAGTGTGCCAAAATGCACGTTAGCGCATCGCGGAGCCTAGCCAAATGGCAATTGTCAAAAAAACCGATGAGCCAACATGATTTTCCCACATCACGGTGAAATTCCAGATCTCCTCCAGTGGGGCAACGCGATACCACCGCATCGCGCCACCGATCATTTTCCTAATTGTCAATTTCCAGTGGCGCTCTGTGATTGTACCGCAGGCCAAATTCCTAGTCATCTTTTTTAAACAATTCCAGTGGAATTCCAGTAGCATGGTACGATGGTGGCGCATCGCGCCAAGGGCCCAGATCGGGTTTTGCAGTACGAATGTATATATATTTTCCAGGGGTAATTGGGAAATTTTCCATGACCCTAATCAGTCCTAAACATGAAATTTATCCTTAAAGGAGCACTAATTGTTCATTATTTCATTATTTACCCAAGAAACAAAACATTCTCTCTCAAAAGGGAAAAACCCTAGTTTCAAGAAATCAAGAACAAAGCTCAAGAATTTCTCTAAGAGCCTTCAAGAATTAACATTCCAAGGTATGTTAGGTGTTCATTCGTGGGTTCCTTTCACCTATGAAGTCGAAGAACCCTTTTTAAACTTACAAGATCTCAGATTTATGAACTTCATGCTTGAAATTGATTGTGTTTATGTCCGTATAGTAGTGGGGTTTTAATTCATGATTAATTATAAGTTTCCATGAAATTAAAATAGTTATGTGATGAATTATATGAATTGCATGCTAAACCTTTGAATTTGCAATTGAGTATTGTATTCATGATGTTCATATGTTGGCCATTACCATGTCAAATAATCCATGTTCCTCAAGTGCTTGCTAAAATGCCTATGTGAAGTAAATAGTGGAATTATGACATGTCATTGTGTGGTCCCAATCATGTATAAGCTTATGCCCTACAAGTGTTTGATAAAATGTCTCTATGAATGAATTATGAACAAGTGGACATTGTTATGCTTTTCAAGATCATGCCATGCTTTAATTTCATGCTATCTAGTCCTGGGGGTATTCAATACCCGAAAATATAGCTGTTTACCTAGAGCTATAGTAGTTACAGAATAGTCTCAGTCATGTCATAAAATAGTAGTGTTCAGCCAGTTAACAGAACTCAGTAAACTCAGCCAGTTACAGAACTCGGTATCAGTCTAATTTAGCTTAGTATAATTAGCTCAATGTCTATTTAGTTGGGAGTAGAATTCAGCACCAAGTGAACCCAAGGATGGGGGCTCACCTTCCAGTAGAGGGTGTGATCCTTAGAAGCAATCCTTGCATTCCAGAACTACATAGCCAGTGTAGGTTGAGACATCAACCTGGCAGTTGAAGGTTAATGAGGTGTTTCTACCTGCCAGTTGAGGGTACCATCATTCTCATTAGAGGACCTGCCAGATAAGGGTAACTTTTCAGCTTGTCTTTACCCATGGCACGGTAATGATACCCTTACAGCTGGGGTTACAGGTTAGACCCCAATCCATTTAGAAAAGAGGTATGTTGATTAGATGATTACTTCCCACAGTTTCAGTTTCATTCCCAAAATAGAACTCAGTTCAGTTCTACAGAATCAGGACTGTTAGACACAGTTAATTAGTATCAGTAACTTAGTTATTAGTAAATCTCAGATATCAATTACTCAGTTATCAAAACTTAGAACTTAGATTTAGCAAAAGCTCAGTTACAGTATACATGTATATGCACAACATCACATACTCATTATTTACAACAGTTTCAGTTATCTATGTACTCTCATATTCAGTTATTCTATATCATTCAATCAGTTATTATTCATGCATATAAACCTTTGCATTTAGCCTTACCTCATCTAGCATACCAATACATTCTACATACTGATGCATACTTTCTCTTTGCTCTATGATGACTTATATCATAGGTTTAAACGCTCAGGTTCCCAACCGTGCATAGACAGATTCATCCAGCAGTATCAGATTTAGTAGTGAGTCCTCAATCGAGGATATGTCTTTATTTTAGTATTTTTTGTAGCTTTAGTATTGCAGTAGTTGGATTTAGTTGGCGGATTATCCCATCAACTCCATTTTCAGATAGTTCAGTTGGAGGCTTTTTAGGCTAGACTTTCAGATAGTGTTCAGTTTTGCATATTATTATTACAGTTGATATTTTTTATCAGTATCTTAGATTTTGAACCTTATGGTATTTTAGCCTATTTTTCATATTTATTACATTATTATTATTCAGTTCTCACAGCAGATATCAAACATGGTTTAGCTTGTGGTCTTTCGGATTTGAAAGCACCAAGTAGTGTCCGGGGTACAGACTCGGGGCATTACAATCCTCAAAAGGTGGTTGTGGTTAAAAGGTGGCCTAGACCCATGACTTCAACCGATATTTGGAGCTTCTTGGTTTGGTTGAGTATTATAAGAGGTTTGTGGAGGGGTTTTCTTCTATAGTTTCCCCATTGACTAAGTTAACTCAGAAGAAGGTAAAGTTTTCTTGGTCGGAAGCTTGTGAAGGTAGTTTTGAGAAGCTTAATGATAAGCTAACTTCGGCTCTAGTTTTGAAATTGCCTGAAAGTAATGGGGGATTTTTGGTTTATTGTGATGCATCCCAGGTGGGACTTATTTGTGTTTTGATATAACATGGGAAGCTTATAGCCGATGCTTCCAGGCAGTTGAAGGAGCATGAGAAGAATTATCCTACTCATGATTTGGAGCTTTTAGTGGTGGTTTTTGCTGTGAAAATATGGCGGCATTATTTGTATGAAGTGCACGTGGACATATTTTCTAATCATAAGAGTCTACTGTATGTGTCACTTAGAAAGAGCTAAATCTCAAGAAAAGAAGATGGTTGGAGCTTCTTAAGGGCTATGATATGAGTCTTCACTACCACCCAGGTAAAGCTAATATAGATTCTGATGCTTTTAGCAGGCTATCCATGAGGAGTTTGACTCATGTAGGAAAGGAGAAGCGGGAATTGGTGAAGGATATTCACGAAATGGCTAATCTTGGAATCTATTTTCTATACTCCAAGGATGGTGGTATATTGATACAGGAAGTAGTTCGATCATCTCTTGGTGTGGAAATCAAAGAGAAGGAAATGCTAGATCCTATCTTAATAAAAGTCAAGAGTGATATAGGTAGTCAAAAGGTAATGGTATTCAAGATCAGTGGTGATGGTACATTATTATACCATGGAAGGTTATTTGTTCCTAACGTAGATGGTTTGCGTGAAAGGGTATTGGCAGAGACGCATGAGTCGCGCTATGTTGTTCATCACAGTTCGACTAAAATGTATCATAATCTCAAGGAGGTGTATTGGTGGAATGGGATGAAGAGGGAAGTGTCTAACTTTGTAGCCAAGTGTATGGTGTGCCAACAAGTCAAAGTTGAGTACATAAGTCCTGATGGGTTGTATATAGAAATTAAGTTACCCAAAATGAAATAGAAGGTAACCAATATGGATTTCATTACTAGTCTTTCTCGATCTCAAAATTAATTTGATTTGATTTGGGTTATCATGGATAGAATGACAAAGTCCGCTCACGTTTTGCCAGTGATGACTAACTTTTCAGCAGAAGACTATGCGAGGTTGTATCTTCATGACATAGTAAAGTTGCATGGGGTACCTATTTCGATTATCTTTGATCATGGTATGCAGTTTTTATCTCACTTCTGGCGGTCTTTTCAAAAAGAATTGGGTACTAAGTTGAGATTGAATACTGTTTTTCATCCGCAAACGGATGGGTAAGCGGAAAAAACTATTCAAAAAATAGAGGATATGCTTTGGGCATGTGAGATTGACTATAGTGGTAATTGGGTTGAGCATCTACCTCTTATAGAGTTTGCCTATAATAATAGCTATCATTCTACTATTGATATGGCCCTTTTTGAGGCATTGTATGGTAGGAGGTGTAGTTCTCCTATTAGTTGGTTTGAGCTTAGTGAGGTGAATATTTTTGGTCCAAATTTGCTTTTTATCAGGCTATGGAAAAGGTGAAGGTGATTCGATATAGACTTAAGGCTGCCCAAAGTCACCAAAATATGTCTTATATGGATGTAAGGCGTAGAGACTTAGAGTTTGAGATTGGGGATAGGGTGTTTCTAAAGGTATCTCCCATGAAGGGAGTAATGCAATTTGTTAATAAAGGGAAGCTCAATCCCTAGTTTATCGGTCCTTATACAATTTTGCGAAGGGTTGGTAATGTGGCTTATGAATTGGAGTTGCCTTCTATTCGGTATTTCATGTATCTATGTTGGGGAAGTGTCTTAGTGATCCTTCTTTAGTGGTTCCTTTAGAGGGCTTGAGTATCTCGGATTCTCTGTCTTATGAAGAGGTCCCATTGAGATATTGGATTGGTAGGTTCGTCATTTATGGACCAAGGATGTGGCCTCGGTTAAGGTTCTATGGTGGAACCACAAGGTGGAAGAGGCTACGTGGGAAATGGAGAAAGACACAAAGTCTAAATATCCGCATCTATTTTCTGCTACTGGTATTCGTGTGAAAGGTATGTTTTCTTTAACATACTTTTATTTTCGAACTTTGTTAAAGGAAAGGTTAATATCTTTGCATATTTATTTTCTAACTTGGTTAAAGATTGGATTGATATTTGATGATGCAAATGACTCTACTGGATTTCTTTGCATCCTTGTTAAAGGTATGACTAGAGGGATCTAAGGGGTGTAAATCATGCTTTACCTACCTTGTTCGTCATTCGGGGACATATGTTATTAGTGGGGGAGACTAAAATACCCTGAGTTTGGGATCCTTAAAAAATTTCACGGATTTCTAGGTTCTAGCCAACATACGATCGATGGGTACCAATCATATACTAGGGTACGAGTGGTATGCCTTGGTCATATGCTGACCATGTTGGTTGGTGGATTGGATTGGGTTCTGGAATAGGTACGATTTGTGTTGTTACGATTCGTATGGTTGGATACGGGTCATTTGTCTTGGTTTTTTCCTTCACTTAATATTAGACTTGGTATCTTAACTTAGATTTGAGTACAAAAGGATGACCATGATCCGTAAGCCAAGGTACAAATCGTACCATGAACTAGTACGATGGATAGTGTTCAAACCTCTTATGATTTTTTTTTGCCAAGGGCACTAGTCATATGCTTTAAGTACGAATTGATTTAGGTAAGTCGTACCTTGGATAGTATTGGGTCCAAGGGGGAGGCCTAGGGTACGAGTGGTGGGTACCACTCATATTGAAGGGTACGACTGGTACGGTTAGTCGTACCCCCTGATGAGAATTTTATGCAGTTTAAGTTAGGACCATCTAGACATTCCCCACTTAACCTTATAAGACCCCATGACTTTTAACACATTTGGGAGGTTATTTGCCCTATTATTTTATTCTTTAACACTTAGAAAATACTCGTTAATCCTCTTTAAATTTCTTGGGCAAAGAAGCTAGGGTTTCATCTTAAGGATTAATTTAGGGTTTGTGTAGGTGATTTCTCTCTTTTATCTTCTCAATTAAGGAATGTACTCCTTCACTCATTGTTATTTCCAACTAAAGGAATATTTTGTAAACTATTTTCATGACATAATTATTATATGGTTTTTGGCTTTCATATACATGTTGGGGTTTTTTGTTATAATGGCTTGGTTATGGTTTTCCCATGTTTTAATTGTGTATTTACATGTTTTAATGGTGGATTGGATACTTGGTTGTATGGGAATGGTTAATTGGTATTTGGTTTTGGTTTTGGAAACACTATGCCCCAATATGTTTGATAAAATGCATTATTGGACTTTTTAATGGAACTATTGCATAGTAGGTTTGGTAATGGAACCCTAAATGGTATAAATGGTTTAAATGGAATGGTTTGGTGGACATGGTTATGGTTAATTGAACTCCTTGTAGGGTACGATGGAATCCCCTAAGTGAACATGTTAAAGAACACTTATGGGGTACATGGGACTCCCCTAAGCAAACTTAATAATGGAACACTTGTGGGGTATATGGGACTCCCTCAGGTTAACTTAGTAAATGGGTTCACGGGAATCTCTTTACCCAAAAAGGTTTGGCTAAGGACAATACTTGCAAATTATAGTCAGTATGAATATACCACTATTAATAGCCTTGGTTAATAATAAATGAACTAATGGATTGGTTTGTTGGAAATGGTTTTAATTGGAAAATAATGGCGAGGTGTGATAGCTAAACATAAAGGTGGGAGTTCAATAAACGAACACTAGAAACTCATATTTGCCAACATGAGGGGTAGGTCATGGCGGCCTTATATGCACGGGAATCCTCTAAGTACATTGTATATATGTATCATCGAGAGCGAGGTTAGTTGGGAATCCTATACTCTTATGGTATCTCCAGTTTGTGTGACTACAGATATCGAGGCCCATTCAGGGGGTTACACTTGTCCCATATATCCCTTGGGTGGTTAAGGATGTTTAAGCAACACATACCCAAGTAAATGGTTTCAAATGCATGCTAAACTCGATTTCCTTTCCCGGCATGCTTTTATATATATGTATGATTTGTATGTCTATGGTTGGTTTACTTGGTTTTACTGGATGGAATTACTTTATCCTTATCTTGAGTTTATGCTAGCGTTCACCCGCTAACCCGTCTTTGGGAGGCTATATCCCTATACGATGCAGGAATCGGCTGTTCTACTCCTCCTGCATAGTGATTGAGTTTCAAGACCAACTTTGGATTGAAGTGGCGAGCTTTTATCTTTCCAGAAGGCTCCATTGTATGTTCATGGATGTTTTTACACACTTTGGTTTATTTATGGATATTAGTTTTGGCTAAGGTTGAGGGCATGTCCCAACTGAATATTGGTTTTTTTTAGTTAGAGGCTTTTGTGTAACTACTATGGGTTGGTATGGGTGGGATCAGTATTTGTGTCAACCTTAGTACTAGGGATAATACCGTTGGATAAAATTTCTCAATGTTCCATTCTTTTATGTTATATTATTGAACTTGGTTTAGTTATTGTTTTGGTTTTGGTTTATGGTTTGGTTATGGTTATCGGTTGGTTTGGGACGGTTGGACTCATTTGGGTCAACCCAATTTTAGACCTATCCCAGAGTCTGGATTTGGATAATTATACCCTATCTTGTTATATGTTCGAAATTCATCTGACTCAGAGTATGCATTGGACCATGGGATGGTATTGGGGGTGGTCCCCATTCTTGGTTAGACTTGGGATGCCCATTACGACAAGACCCCGGTCGGGTCGGGTCGGGTCATAACATGATATGGCTTGCAACTCTAGGTATGACGATACCTATTATGGAATGCCCTTATCATGAAAGCAATGAAGGTTCATAAGCATAAAGAATACTTTATAAAAGACTAAAACTGGGCTTAAAGAGAGATAAAAGGTTACCCAAAAAAGTCACGAGTTCAGACAACTCATTACTGGAAATCGTGTTTTGTCGATGCGGGTTTTATGGTATGTTATTCGGCGAATGGGATAACATGGTATGGCAGAAAGAAAGTATACTTTTTCATGACACTCCAATCCTTGCGGTAAACTCAGACTGGGGGCTTGCTCAACGAGTTAATGGCGGACTCATATAGCTCGAGGGTATCATATTTGTAGGGTGTACCATCTAGCTCAGAACTAAAGTAAAGAGTTCAGTCAATATTTTTGCAAGAATATTTTGAAGCTCATTACTTATGCCCATGTGTTTTGACCTCTACTGTGTTAAAAAAAATCATAAGCTCTTGATTTTTTATATGAAATGTATATATATTTTTTTGAATTGTTCTGTATACCAATACATTCCAAGTATTAGCTGTCCTCGTGGCGGCTGCATTATCTCATAATGTAGGTTCTGAGGCATAATCACGTAGTCCATCTCAGCAGTAGATTACATTCAAAAATTCAGAGTTGGTGAGCCGCCGTTACTTCGGAAGGCTCTTTATCCATAAGATGTTTTCATTCAGATTCTTGGTCTGACCAGGGGCCTTGTCCTGGCTTAGATAGAGTAGACTGGTTTAGACTAGATTTGGGTATGCATGGATTGATGTTTTGATGTATTTAAATTTGATTGTGAGCTTTTCCATGTTTCAATTTATCTTCCACTCTTTATGTTGTATGAATTATGTTTATGATAACATGCTAAGGGGTTTCTCGGGTCTTCATGGTTCGGAATGTCTATCACGACCAGGGCCTCGGGTCGGGTCGTGGCATTAAATTAATAGGTTAGGGGTTTAAGACTAGGTTGTTTAATATATAGCCTTAAATTATAGTTCAGTCAATTTTATTTAAATTTAAATCATATTGAAAACCAATAATCCAATTGTATTGCAATTGTGGCCAAAGTGATTTCAATTATGATCAAATTCAATGAATTAGCTAAAATTAAAATAAAATTTGATACAAATTATCAACCAGTTTAATCTGGAGCTTCTTGATTTAACAAAATCAACTAAATATTTTTTCAAATAAATTATTTTTTTAGAACAAATTATGCTTAAATCAATATTTTACACATTTGAATTAATTTTTGAAATAACTCTTGATTATAATTAAATTTTCAACAAAATAATTATTCAGTTGACAAAATTATGTGATCTTGTATATACAAATACGAGAATATATAATTGCTACTTAAAATGATAAAATTACCTTGATAAATATTTTTAAAAAATTATTTGGATAAAACAAATGTTTTAATTTTATTTAAAATCAAAGAAACTCAGAATTAAACTCCGTCGTGGAGGGCAAAAATTAGGTGTCAACAGTAGCCACAGTGATTGTTTTATCATGACAATCAAGAATTGCATTATATGCAGATAACCTACTCATATCCAAAATGATATCAAAATCCACCATGTCTATCAGATCAACCCTAGTTTGATAACTCATAAACAATATAGAACAGGAACGATAAATCTAATCAATAATTATGAAAACCCCTACTAGAGTAAATACATACATATGAGCAGTATCAAGAACTTTACAAACCATATCCAGACACAAAGTAGATTTAACAGAAATAAAAAAGATTGTGGAATAAGAATCAAATAAAATAATAGTTATGTAATCACAAACAAGACTAGTACTTGCGATAATTGCGTATGAAGCCTCAACCTTAGGCATACCTATAAAACCATAGAAGTAGGACTTATCAGCCACTTGGGCACTGCCCCTGCCAGCCTGTACACCACCTCAATTAGTAGGCGTCTCACCCTGGTTGGTCTAGTTGTTGCATCTTCCTATTTGGTAACCACTATGCCTACCCTATGGACAACCCTTACCATTACCTCTACCCCTTTATGTACTGGAACCAAGGCTCAAAAGGCTGTTGTTGGCCTAACTAAATAGATTGCCTCTCACTAGGATAAAATCACCGAATATGACCGACCCTACTGCATCTATAACCTTTAAGGTCTAGGGTGAGTCACTGAGCTGATGATGAAGAAGAAACATAATCCCCAAAATATAAAATGGTTGGTTGGTCCCTCACAGACCATTAACAAATCCTAGCATCATAGACTAAATAAGTCAGATAGGGTAACTCTACAAGCTCTGACCCAGATAATAAGAATCACTAGATAATTACCCATTCTGCAAGCCTTGTTTTCCTTAATCTTGGCCTAACCATCTTAACTCACAACCTCTACCTTTTTCATAAACTTAACGATCTCCTGGAAGGTCTTACCTGAAGATGTCATTTGAAGTATAGAAACTTGATCATCGATATTCAACCCTTCCACAAACTTGTAGATTCTCTCCTCCTCAATAGTCAATAACTATAAAGGATATCTGAACAAGGCATGAAATTTAGACTCATAGGTTGCCACCAACATAATTCCCATATTGAGTCTAATGAACTCATCCTTCTTCATGTACCTTAGAGTATGAGGCACATATTTGTCCAAGAAGACAGAATAAAATTGAGTTCAAGTTAGTGGAGGAAAACCTATTGATTTATACTCAATGAATTCCCTCCACCACATCTTGGCATCCCCCTGCAACTGAAAAAGAAACAAATCCCACACCATACCTTTCTACCACTACCAACTTGTGAAAACTTTCATGATAATCAATAATGAATTCATAAGCATATTCTGACTTAGTACCATGAAATTTAGGAGAATTCATCTTAAGAAACTTATAGAATAAGTCATTCTCGCCTCTGGTCATCATTGGACCTAAAACATATTGTGGAGAAGCACCAGTATCCAACCCTCTTCCATCTCAGGTTCCACACCAGCGGTATGCTGCAACCATGGATGCTGAATAATTGGAACCACTAGTGTAGCAATTTTATTGATTAAGCCACTCAAAACCCAAGAACCTATTGAATAATCTTAGAAAACATTGAAACTTGTGTTGCACCTCCCAAAACTAGCACAACATCTACCTAAACCAGTACCTCCCCATCCTCGAGTACCACTTTCTCATTCTAAATCATGTTTGGAATGTCCTCATATGGGGAGAAGACTCTAATATCTGTCTTACCAGACCTATAGCGGTCTGGGCTCCACCCCTAGCGGGAAATACTCTACAACTCTTTTCTATCCCTCTTTCTCTCATTCTGCCTCTATCACAAATTACAGCCTCAATGGCCAGTTTAAGTACTACTAGTGCTCTCTCGATGCGCGTTTTAACTATTTGCAAGACAATACCAAAAAAAGGTAGATACCAATTTTTATCGCTAGATATTAATTAGAATCAAGTACTAGGACAAAAGAAAGAAGGAGAGTGGGATTTCCTAAAGTCTTGTAGTCTTTTGACGAAAAGTATAAATGTCTCTATACTGTTCCATAAGACTCTACTAGACTTGTTCTTGTACATGAGATCGATGAACTTAGGGCTCTGATATCATCTTTGTCATAATCCAATTGGTTGTGAGTGGCACCCATACTAATCCGTCAGTGGGAGAATCATCTAATGCAAACCTTAACGTGCATACTTAACTAATTTTAAGATAGAATGTTCCATAACAATGATAATCATAAATATCTCAAGAACTATTAAATAAAACGTGAAATTAATTCAACCTAACTATTATAATTTCCAAGAATCACAAGTCACCTTACAAGAACATTTGAACCAAAATTGAAGTCTAAGATAATATCTAAAAATAAAATAAAAGAATATGTGACCAAAAGAATCGACTTGATCAAATGGGATGATCCAATGACTTCTTGAAGATAGATGCTCACCCTTAGATTGAAAAGTTGATAGTCAATGTTATATTCGAGTTTCATCTCAATAGTTGAAATATAGCCTACACTCAACAAATAAGAGCACAGGTAGTATCAATACAACCACTATGTACTGGTAGGCATCATCAATCGACTTAACTCAAAACATACTTAAAAATAAATCAAATACAAGCAAATTAGCAGTAAACACATAACAACTAATTTTAAACAATAATAAGACTCCACAGATAATCACTTAGTCAACCAATACCTCATTAGAACAACCTTTAATGGACATAAGTTCAACAACAAAAGAGAGTTTATGATTCCTCTAAATACCACAAATGTAAGTACAACAATTAATTTTTTCCAATACGTCTCACAAGATTAGACTTAACCCACCTTGATTTTAATACAACATACTATGCAATGCAAATGAGCAATCAAATGACTATGAATATGCAATAATGCACCAAACCATCACCTCATATTAATTTGCACATACATACTAAAGTGACTTATCTGTTTAATAGTCATGGCCTGTAGGTGACCAAATTTATCTACGTACCATATTGGTGCGGTACTCAACCCTTCGAATATAAGTAATATATACTGACATGGTACCCAATCCTCTAAATATCATAATGTATGAATGTTAACAAAATATCAACCAGGATATGATTCAATGCTCTAAATATGTAAGTACACACTTTGTCTATACAACTATATTCATCAATTTCAGAATCACAAGTATTCCCGAAGGCCATGAAATCCAAATCAAGTCAGTAACTACAATTCAAATGATAACTCACCTCAAACACAATCTTGAAATGCTTTATTCCGCTAAAGTTTTGCACATTTCTTGCAGCTCTAGATCGTTGTCGGTCTAAAAATAATAAACAAGAAAAAATCAACAACTTATTCTCCAATTCTATGCATTGGAAACTAAAACATATAGGTTTTGACCTTGTCATAGTCTAAACCATCAATTTGAGATTTTTTCCAAATTTAATATTTTTGTGTTTTTTATGAAGTACTAGGAGTACTGATTAAGAGATCACATAAAATCATCATATTTTAGTTTTTATTTTATTCTTAAAATGATAAAGATAGTATAATATGTGGTTCTCTCAACAAAGCCTATGTTATGTTGGGCTTCCAAAAGGAATGGACAATTTTAGGCCCATTAACATTGAAATACTGCTTTTGAGAGAGTTTGGTCATTTAATTGCATGGTTTGTCCTTCAAATAGATTGTCATAACTCAATATTTTTGGTCATGATGACATCTGCCATAACCCACCAGTAGGTAACCCACCAGTAGGTAAGCTAACTCATAATCTGAAATAGCTAGTAACAGAATAGTAAGAAAAGCAGAAGTAAAACTAAATAAAAGAGAAAGAAGAAGGAGAGAAGTAATTGCCTCCCCAAAAGCTAGTAAATTTTGTACATGAGCATCTAATACAAAATGAGTACAAAGTAAGAATAATACATACATATATACATACATATATATATATATATATACACACACACATACATACATATATATACACACACACACATAGAGAACTATTTATGACCTTTAAAATAAAGATCAATCAAACAATAACAGAGAGAGTAGGAATAACTCCAAATGCCAGGAGCTCACCCCAAATCTCCAATCTATGGATGCCCTGTATAATGCATACATCAACGGAGAGAACTCGTACTATAATCTGTAGGATGTAGAAGTGTAGTTTGAGTACCAAACACATGATACTCAGTAGGCATCGACTGACTGAACATAAAAAATAATGCAAGTATAAGTAACATGTAAAGCAGGAAAATAAACTGCATGCAACTATTCAGGCAATGAAACATAATTATGCTAATAAAAAATAAATTTAAATTATCAGGTACTACCAATAACTAAGTGTAAAAAGCAGTTCCATTAGTAGTCAGTCAACATACAATAGTATAGTAAAGCAAGGAATATACAACGTACAACAGAAGTACAAAGAAAGAGATACACAAGAGATATGTAGGAGTGATATGAAGAAAGAGTATTTATAAAAATAATACGAAAGAAACAAATCATATATCATAAGTTTTAGCTAAAATCTGCAAACCATAGGGAACTGGCTAACAGCCTAAATCTCATAAGAATTATGGTGTTAGGAATATAACTAACTCTAGTATAATTAGGGCCTCTAACCAGGTATGAAATAATCAGGAGATAATCCAACTATACTAAATCGCACCATAATAAGGAGAAAGGAGTTAGAAATGTACTAACAACCTCTGAGACCAGTCTATAACCATCCTACCATAAACTATACAATAATAATCAAATAATAATGCAACCTGCTAGTACGGATTAGCAATAACCTAACCCCCCCCCCCCAAACTCGAAAGGTATAATCAATCACTCAGCAAACAACAAATATAATCTGCACTTATGCAGCCCCCATAAGACCAATAAATACAGGTGCCAAATAATTATATTAGTGGTAGGCAATGCATAGATAAATAAATGCAAGGAAAATACAGTACCACCAACCTAGTGTCATAATGCACCAAGTATATACACTTTTTTAGCTTAGTAGCTCATAAGGTAGGACCTATAACGACCATCCTTCTCCAGTATCGTAACTCATTAGACAGAGGGGCCTATAAGAGACTCGAGATATCCTTGCCTAGTCTCGAACTAAGCCTTCCAATACCCATCATCATAAATATACTCCATCCAGTATCAGCTGTATATATATATATATATATATATATATATATATATATATACCTAGCATCATAAGAAATTCTAGAGTTGAACCAAAACTGAATGAGTAAATTTCTGTAAATTCTTTGTTCAAGATCAAATTTGCAACTAAAATAGTATAGTAATATGGAAAGGACTGTAATCTTCCTCGATCAAAATGAGTAAGTAGTGGATCAAAAATGAACCGAAAACATCCTCGGTCTAAGTTAATATATTTAGTTTAAAATCTCATAAGTCGTTAATAAAAGTGCACGACTCCCGTTTAAAGAATCAGTTTTAAATTTGAAAAGTGGGAATAAATTCGTTTTTGAAAAATAGTAGTAAAACCAAGGTTTCAGTGGGAATCGTGCCACTAATTAGTGTAAATGAGCCTAAATGTATGCATGTGATCACCATATCCAGATAATAGCACTGTGAGTGTCTGAGAAGCTAAGTCACAACTCAAATCAAGCATAGAGAACCAACTGGTATCCAACTGGTATCTTAACCACGTCTTTGAGCCTAAAAGTATATATCTCAACAAGATATTAATGTCATTAATCAGGAAACTGGGGTAAACAAGGGCATAAAGTTAGTAGAAGGATCTAATCAGGGAATATCGCCCAAAATACTAAGTAATATCATAAGTCTTTTACTAAAGGATTCCGTATGCAAATCTATAGTTAATTAAGTCTATAATCATGTGTAATAGGATCCTATAGCCTTAACAAGTATTCTAGGTTAAGGTTCGGGTTGCATTTTTATTTTAAATCTCCTAATTAGGTCAAGTCATGATATATCTAGGTGTAAACATAACTTATAATCTCTACCTATAATAAAAATATACAATACACAATCTCTATAGATAAGTATACCGAAGCCTACCTCGATGTCGAACCGCTGTCTTGAACCGTTCACAAATTACTTGTCCTTGCTCCATGATTCTAAAATAATTTCTTACTATTAAAACCATTATCTAGACGTTAATATAAGTAAAATGATATTCATATTTCAATATAAAACTTCGGACCTAAATCGGGTAAAAAATAGGCGCATAGGGTCCACAAATAAAATTTCAAAATTGATTCTGTCACGAGGTCCCTCGAAGGACAAGGAATGTGTACTCAAAAGTTGAGCACAAATCTGAGCCCAAATCATCCCACTCGTTAAGGAATTTCAAGAAATAATTTCTATGAATTAACGATGAAAAGGATGGATTTAGATATAGAAAAATAACATAAAATGGTCAAAAGGTGTTAAATTAACTTACCTTAGCCTCATGGACGATCTCCCGTGATTTTCCTTGCTCGATGATCCACTAATGGAAAGTTAGGGTTGAGAAAATGGAGGAGACAACAATATAATAGGGATGTTAATGGTCCTTTACGAATACGGGAACCTTGTTGCAAATATGGACTTAGACCGACGTAAGCCTTTAAAATTGTATCTGGTCTACCACGAATGCAAGAAAAAAGTTGAGCTGGCTAGGCTGGCTTACCCTTCGCAAATGCAATAGTTGGATCACGAACACGAAGGCCAATAATCTTACTTCTTGCGAACGTGAAGGCCAATATTTGCCTGCATCAAATGTTGTGATCCAGTAATTTTGTAAGTCCCAACGGCTTAGATCGAGGGATCGAGATTTATTCGAAACCCCTGTGCGTTTAAATTAAGTATGCTACCATATCATATTCGATATTTCGAAATCCACAGAATCATTAAAATTTTCATCTAATGTTATTTTGACAAAAATATGGGTCCCACACCCATAGTTTTGTTTTAACCTACTTCCAGTCAATAGTCCAAAACGAGTCTAAAAATCTTAGGACCTGGACCAATGGTTCCTCTAGCCTAAGATCAATATTCTAAAGCTAACGACATCGTTGAAATTCTCATCCAAGGCTGTTTACTAAGAATTTTGTTCCTAGACCAATTTCTCAACTTCAAAAGCTCCAAAGCAGAGAAATGAGCATAAAATTCAATTGAACTGTCCAAAAATTGAATTGACGATTTTGACAAGTCATAAATGACCTATGGTCGCTTTAGAAAGACACAAATTGTTGAAACGCATGATAATCGATAAAACATTCTCAAGGGTCATTAAATGGATTCATCTCTAATTTTTGTTCTTAGAAATTGAATTATACCTAGTGAAGCATACCTTATTTAAAATATTATAATGTGAAAATATAAATTTATGTCCAGTGAAAAAAGTTATCTATTCTGCGGGACAAAAATTAAATTCTAGTACAAAATAGGGAAGATGTGCAAATGACCCGAGTTTGGCATGTGCTCAGCGTGCTTAACAATGCAATTCAATAGTTGAAGTCCACTCAAGATGATCATAGGATAAGTTCAAATATATAAAATAAAGTAATTAGTTTACAACAAATAGTCATATTTTTATTTATAAAAAAATAGCTAAAAGTAAAAAAAAAAAAAAAAAAGTTTGCATATTAGCCATGCGTAGATTGTGTCTAAATGATAGAAAAATCGTGGTTAAATGACCCCTTTTTTGTGACTAATATTTGTTAATCACCTAGAGAAAATCATATACAACTTCTCAAAAACATTGTATATTTAATGCATATATAATGTACAATATTGTATAAATAGTTATATAGTGTATATATGATGTATTGATATTGTGTAAATGGTGTATGAATACACGCACACATATACACAATATCGATACATCATATATACTACATAACTGTATAATGGTTATGGAGTATATGTATAAATAGTTATGGAGTGTATATATAATGTATCAATATTGTATATATATTTATACCGTTTATCAGTATTATATAAATTAAATAGTTATGTGATTTATCGATGTTATATAAATAATGATATAATGCATTAGTATTATATAAACTAGTATAAGTATCCGTGTGATGCGCCGATTGTCTGATTAAAATGAGTAAAAAAAAATAATATATTATTCATTTAAACTAATAAATTTGTTCATTTTTCTTGGATTAAATCCAAAAAATTTAAATTAATTATGAAATACTAAATATAATTTTTAATAAATAATGCTGAAAAGTATAATAAATCGTTAATTTACTTGAATTATGTATTCCCCCCCCCCCCCCCAGGGTAACTCAACAATTTCATAATCAAATCTATATAAACAAAAATAACGAATCATATAATTATCAAAAAAAAAATTATACTTCCCGCTTTTTTTTACTATACATTATTCATTATCTAAAATATTAGATCGTTAATATTGACTTTTACTAAATTAGCAACTGATATAATTAGTTGCTCCTCTTATTAATAGTGTACACCCCCCCCCCCCCCCCTCCTTTCGGAGAATCTGATCATCAAATCTATATAAACAAAGATATTTATGCTTCATATTTTTTGTTATACTGTTTACCAGGAAAAAATATTAAATTGTTAATATTGACTTTTATTAATATATCAACTAACGTAATTAAATTATCATTTGCTCTTCTTATTAATAATATAAAATAAATACATTTATTTTGTTTAATTATATATTTTTGTTGTTGAGCTTAAATTTTATTGTTCACATCACTTCAATTTGTAATTTATGGATAGTAATATATTTATTATATAATTAGTTAATTATATTCTCCAAGTTAATTAGAAATCCTTCTCCCTCACTACCCCACCTTCCCCCACGTCCCTCTCCCCCTATCCCCACCCACCCAGACACTTTATTTGTACTTTTTTAGTTGAACTTTAATTATTTTAATCTAATAATATAACTTTAAACAAATTTCTTTTTATGTTACACTTTGTAAGCAATTAAATTTTCTTCTCTTATATTTTAAATATAAAACAATATATTTAAATTTAAGTTATATATATTTTTTATATCTTAATGTTCATTTAATTCTTTATTTATCGTGAATTTAATTACGTGATATGCAAAATTTAAGATTTTAATCATTATAATTAAAACAACACTTACTCATCTAAAAGAAGGTCATGTCCCTAAATGCTCTTACATTATAATTTCTAAATTGTTATCTAATTACTCTTCAATACAATAAAAATAAGTATGTAGGTATTTATCTTATTCCTGAAATTTAAATTAATTCTAAACTTTTATTTCATTGCCTATAATTTCTTTTTAGTTCTAAATTATTACTTCATATTAGTTATTACTACAAAATATAATAAATATATGGCTATTTACTTATATAATAATTTTGTATTACTAAAAATAAAAAATGAGATACTCATTTATTATTTATGTATTACAGTTTTATAATTAATAAGTTCTGCATAATTTGAAATTAAAATTGAAATTCTTTTTTATGCACGACAGAAATAATAAAATGAAATCTAGATTTAAGAAGACTCTAATATAATTAAATTTGTCACAAATGCTTAAGGTTTATAATTCAAGTTAAATATTTTCACCTGCAAGAATAGATTTTTATCTCATATCTCAAGCCTTAGTTTTTCATTCAAATTTCAAAGGATTGTTAACTTTGTCCATAGAATTAAATAATGCACAAAAATTTCTTGAAATCGAATTTAAAGGAAAATATAAAATTAAAAAATTGATTCTATACCCAAAAAAAAATTGCTATGTAATATCGGCATCGTGTTTAATTATACTCTAACTTACTATTTAAAAATATACTTTTAGGCAGTGATTTATATTCATATTCTTTGATTTCTTTCTTTATACTATAAAACTAGTGGACGCCCAAAATCACAAAATAAAATAAAAGATTATATATATAAATTTGCAAGCAAAACTGAAAATAATAAATAGAATAAAGTACTTGTAAATCTATTTAGAAGTCTTCTGAAAAGGTAAATATATGATTACGATATTAAACATGGAAAAAAAATGAAATAAAGCAACATTAAAAATAAGAACAATAATATCAAACACATGTTTGAAAAACTTAAACCTGTCAATTATACAAATAAAATTCCTACTTTCATACTTATCTATTTTTCTCTTCTTTTCATTTTTTTTTATTTCTTCTGCAAATCAACAATAGCAACAAAATGATTAGTAAAAAGTAAAAATAACTCTAAAGAAAAAACTTCTCATAAATTGAATAATTGAAACTAATTTATTGATGAATCTTTTACTTATCGAAATTATCGTTTTAATCATTACTGGATTTTTTTTTCCCTTTTCTCCTTGAAGGGTGTTACCATTGTACTGAGAGAGGAAGAGACGTGCGAAGTAGATAGAGATAACATTAACAACCATCGATTGTTGTTCTTCATCAACGTTAATAGAGAAAGATGAAGATGAAAATATCATATCCTGCAAAGAAAAATATTAAATTAAAAATAGCTTTTAAAGAATAAAAATTATAAAGAAAACGGTAAATAAATCACCAATAAAACTAATGATATAGGAGTATATAGGAGATGGTAAAAAGCCAAAACTCCATTCCAATTCAAATTTCATTAAAATTCAAATTCAAATGTCATATTAATTTGTCAAAAGAAGATTAGTTTGTTATTCTTTCTTATGCTTATTTTTTTCAAATATAATATATATATATATATATATATATATATATGATAAATAATATATTTGAATTAAAATAAATAATTAAAATTAATGAGATAATAATAATAATAATAATAATAATAATAATAACAATAATAATAATAATAATAATTATTATTATTATTAAAAGGGATAAGTTATGAATAGGTACAGTTCATTTAGAAAACTTCAATGTAAGGTTCCTAGTATCAAGCTAATGATAATTTTCTTATTCACAAAATTTTATATTTTTAAATTTAAATATTTAAATATATTTAATATTTTAATTCAAAATTTTTATTACAATATCTAATTGCTATAAATAAGGAATCGGATTTTTTTTGGGGGGTGTAAAATCGTGTATATGTGGAGGTAAAGAACGTGTATTAGTACACTCTTCTTATCTTTATCTATTTTTTTTCTTTTTTAAAGATATAAAAATAAAAAGTGTAAAGATAAAATAGGATAGTAATTCTTGTTTTAAACATAGATTTTTACTTTTTCAAACACTTAAAATAATTTATTTTTTAATCTAAGTATTTTTTTTTTTTTGCCTAAAATTGTGTTATTGTTTTACAAATTTAGAATGCATAAGAGTTGAGATAAAATTAAAACTCTAAAATTATGAAGGTAGTTATAATTAGTATAAATTTAAAATTATTATCTGGTTAAAATATTTTTTTAGTTGAGGACTATTTAGGTTAAAAAGTTGCTTGAAACTTGCTGAAAGTTAATGACCCACGTTTCTTTTTATAAAGTTACTATATTTACACATCTTTTTTTAAGCAGAAAGTTTTTGCAGGTCATTAACTAATATTTAGAGTTTATTTAGGACTTTTTAATTATAGATTTTAGGTCTAAGTTAATGAAAATATCTTTTTTTTCTCTTCAAGTGTTATTACTTTTTTTAAATTCAAATATTTAATGTTCTTTAATTCAAAATTTTTATTACAACACTATTAAGTATTGTCTTAAAAATTGTCATGTCATCAGTGGCGGAACCAGGATTGACACCAACGGGGTTCATAAGTGAATATACAAACTAATCGAATGGAATTCAATATCTACTATATATAAATAAATAATATTTTTAACCATGTATATATAGTATAATTTTTCATCGAAGGAGATTCGGATGAACCCCTACCTTATATGTAGCTCCGCCCCTGCACGTTATACGTGTCTATTTTAATATCTTGACACTTGTTATTTTATCTTATTTTAGTTTTGATTTTATATATATATAGAGCGAGATAGTGTATAAATATGTATTGATAGTTTATAAACAAATATGTATTGTATGTATAACTACCCTGACTTAATATAATCACGAGGAAGGCATCTAGTCAACCTCATACAAGTACATCAAATGAAATGACGGCGGGACCGGGTGAGAAAATTGTTATATTGTTATTGTGCTTCTCTCTCTCTTTCTCAATTGATTGCTCTCTCTTCCCCAAATTCTTATCTTCTCTGTTCTATCTCAAATTCTTATTATCCAACTATGGAAGTTTCCGAACTGAACAACTGATTGACTTGCTCTAATCTAAGTGATGATGGAATATTCAACTCAAACGGATGCACTTGCAAACTAGTTTGGATTTAGATATTTCTATTTCAGTTTTGTTGAATAGCTTATTGCCATGACTCAATTTCTCAGGTTATGATGACGCCTACTATAACCCACCGGTAGACAAGCCAACCTGTAGTCCGAAACGGCTAGTAACGGACTACCCAATTATATATAGAAATGAATGCAGAGTAGATGAGATAAGAGAATCAAATACATAATGAAATTTCAAAACCTGGTGGTATCAATACAAGAGTTTCTACAATAATAAGATTTCAAAGTGAAGTATAAATGAATACACTGATACAACTTATCTTTGCATTAAATATAGAGACTAGTGTGACGCCCCGCGTCACTACCCATTAAATTCATCCCGTTTTGGGCATAATTCCGAGCATTTCGAACACATTTCGGAACCCGACGGGGCTCCCTCAACATCTCGTGACAAGGCCAACGTGGGGGCATCTTTGGGAGGTCAAAATACAAGCTCGGGTCAACATTTATAGGGCTTTGAAGCCTTGACCAGCTGGGCAGTGACTGCGCCACAAAATCAGCATACTAGACAAAGGCCTTTCTACTAGTTCATGGCTTGCATGCCCAAATGTGGTAATGTTGACTAGCATTAATTGTATCCCTTGACTAAGGGGCATTATATATAGCTTGTAAAGGCCCTCTTGGGCAGATCATTCACTTCAAATATTCAAGAAATATAATCTGAAAATTGGCTCTTCGGGCCTCCAAAAATCGAGTGTCTTTCTTGCTATTTCCTTGTGAGTTCGTGTGAGTGTTCAAAGGTTCTTGGGACGATTTTAGGGCGGTTTAGGACTGAAGTTTAGCCTCGATATCGTGAGTGTTAAGCTGTCCGCACGTGGCTAAGATTAGGCCCGTGACAAAGTGGTATCAAAGCAGATTTTGAACATGGCATACGACGGCGACGAGGAGGTTCACGGCGGAGACAACTTGGGCAAAACCAAGACCCGAAAACGTGACAAGAGTAGGAACAAGGATGAGGCCCAACTTCCAGTTAGTGAGGCTGTCACTAACGTGGAAGATGGCGAAGGTTCAGCATCCGGCTCTCTCGATGAGAGAATCGTTAGCACGGAGGCTGGCTTAGCGGTTTTGGGCCATCGCTTCAAGACCCTTGAGTCCAACATTGGTACCCTTGAGGCTGCTGCTCTTGAAGGGCTGGACGAAGTCAAAGCCGACTTGTCCGAGCAAAATGAAGAGCACAAAGAGGGGCTGACCAGCTTGGAACTCAAGCTCACGGAAGCCTTATCGGCGCTACACGAGGAGTTCGGGGCAAAACTGTCCGAGGTGATGCTTGGGCAGTCCGCTTTGCAGGAGGAAGTTGCTAATTTGAAGCAACAACTGGAAGCAGCCCGTGTTGGTGGAAATCATGGTTCCGTGGCGTACCATGATGTTCGTATTGAGGCTCCTAAACCCAACGTGTTTAAGGGTGAAAGGAACGCTCAAGACGTAGAGAATTTCATATGGCAATTAGAGTCATATTTTGAGCACGTCAAGATTGTTGACGGGGCAGCAAGGATCCGAATTGCAACCATGTACCTCAGTGACGTCGCAATGTTGTGGTGGCGTAGGAAAAAGGTAGACATGGAGAGGGGTCTTTGCACCATAACTGATTGGGATCAGTTTACGGACGAGTTGAAGGAACAATTTTACCCTCAAAACGTTGTAGATGAGGCTCGACGGAAGTTGAGGGAACTTAAACAAACTTCTTCCATCCATAACTACGTGAGGGAGTTTACGAAACTCTCACTTCTTGTGACAAGTTTCAGCAGTGAAGATTTGCTCTTCTTCTTTCTTGATGGCCTCCAAAATTGGGCTAAACAAGAATTGAGGAGGTGCAGCGTCAAGACCGTGGATGAGGCCATCAAAGTGGCGGAATCCTTGACCGATTTTCATGCCGATTATGCCAAGTCGAAGGATAGTCGGAACAAGCCCATTTCTGCCAAGGGAGATCGTGGGGACAAAGGCAAAGACAAGTTTATTCCCAACAAAAACCGTAAGTTCAAAGGCGAACGCAACCAACCATCATCATTCCGCAAGAACTACGAGGAGAAGAAGAAAGGTGTAGCTAACTGCGATAGCGGCTGCTACCTTTGCGGGGATACATCTCACTTTGCGAGATCTTGTTCTTCGTTGAGTAAGTTGGGAGCGATGGTTGCAGCAACACGGAGGGATCAAGCTAGTGCGCAAGCCGGAAGTTCCGGGGAGCAAGAAGCACAAGCTGCCACTTCGAAGAAAGGAAAGGGACATGCCGTTGGTTTTTTCAACCACATGGATTTGTCAACCACATGACACTCGCTGCTCTTGCCGCAAAGAAGCATAGCGTGAGAGCTCGGGAGTCATTATTTGTCGATGGAGAAGTGAATGGCCGAGCAGTCCGCATTATGGTGGACACCGGAGCAACGCATAACTTTGTTACAGAGGAAAAGGCTAAAGAACTTGGCCTTGCATTCGTGACCAGCGATTCCATGTTAAAGACTATCAATTGTCTTCCTACCAATGTCAATGGCCTCGCTCCTCGGGTGAGTCTTACCTTGGGAGGTTGGAAGGGAGAGACGGATTTTTCGGTTGTTTCGATAGATGTCTTTGATATCGTATTGGGGCTGGATTTTTGGTATGAGATTAACGCGTTTATTTCGCCACGTCTCAACCAGCTAGCCATTTACGATGAGGGTGGTTCTTGCATTGTTCCACTTATCTGTGTCGCTCAAAGTGGCACCCGCTTGTCGGCAATGCAACTAGTTAAAGGTTTCAAGAAAGGGGAACCAACCTTTCTTGCGACATTGATGGAGATCGGTGGCTGCCAAGAAGCTGAATTTGTGCCATCATGTGTCCAACGTGTTCTTGAAGAGAACAAAGATGTAATGCCGGAGGAGCTGCCCAAATGGTTACCTCCGCGAAGGGAAGTTGATCACAAGATCGAGCTGGTACCCGGGGCAAAGCCACCAGCTATGGCCCCGTATCGGATGTCGCCTCCGGAGCTCGAGGAACTTAGAAAACAACTCAAGGAGCTGCTGGAATCTGGCCATATCCGACCCTCTAAGGCACTCTTTGGAGCTCTGGTCTTGTTTCAAAAGAAGAAGGAAGGGACGTTGCGGTTGTGTATTGATTACCGTGCCCTCAACAAAGTCACGGTGAAAAACAAATACCCCATTCCTTTGATAGCTAATTTGTTTGATCGATTGGGGCAAGCCAAAGTGTTCACGAAGATGGATTTGAGGAAGGGCTATTATCAAGTTCGCATAGCCGAAGGAGATGAAGCCAAGACAACTTGTGTGACTCGTTATGGGTCCTACGAGTGGCTGGTCATGCCGTTTGGACTGACCAACGCACCAGCCACATTTTGCACGTTAATGAACAAGATCTTCCAGCCATACTTGGATCAATTCGTGGTCATCTACTTGGACGACATTGTTGTCTATAGTAGCTCAATGAAAGAGCACGTTAGGCACCTTCAAATCGTGTTTAATGTGCTACGGGAAAACGAGCTATGCGTCAAAAGGGAGAAGTGCACTTTTGCACAACCAAAGGTACAATTCTTGGGCCATACGATCAGCCAAGGGCAGATTCAAATGGATAGCGACAAAGTTGAGGCGATCCGGGATTGGGAGGTTCCAACGAAGGTGCTCGAATTACGGTCCTTCCTTGGCCTAGCCAATTATTACCGGAGATTTATCCTTGGATACTCGAATATTGCTGCTCCTCTCACGGATTCATTGAAGAAGAATCGTGCTTGGGAGTGGAATAGTTCGTGTCAAGGGGTATTCGACAACCTCAAGGCAACCATCATCAAGGAACCGGTTTTGGCTTTACCGGACTTCACAAAACTGTTTAAGGTGCAAACGGATGCATCCGACATTGCTATTGGTGGTGTCCTAATGCAAGAGGGCCATCCGATAGCGTTTGAAAGAAGAAAATTGAATGATGCGGAGCGGCGCTATACAGTCCACGAAAAGGAAATGATGGCCATCGTCCATTGCCTAAGGACTTGGCGTCATTATTTGTTGGGAGCGCACTTCATCGTCAAGACGGATAATGTAGCGACCAGCTACTTCCAATCACAAAGGAAGCTATCGCCAAAGCAGGCTCGATGGCAAGACTTCTTGGCGGAGTTCGATTACTCATTGGAGTACAAACCAGGAAAGGCAAATGTTGTGGCCGATGCATTAAGCCGCAAGGTTGTCTTGGCGTCACTGTTGAGCACGACCAGCTGTGGTGTGCAAGATACCATCAAGGAAGGGATGGACCATGATCCCGTTGCCAAACAACTTCTTGATTTGGCACGCAAAGGCAAGACCCAAAAGTTTTGGGAAGAGGACGGACTATTATACACCACCGGAAGGCGAGTGTATGTGCCTAGATGGAAAAATCTTAGGCGCTTGTTGATCAAGGAGGGCCATGACACGACGTGGGCTGGTCATCCGGGACAGAAGCGAACCATGGCCTTGTTAGAAGCAGCTTATTATTGGCCTCGCATGAGGGACGACATAGAGGTATACGTTCGCACTTGCCTTGTTTGCCAACAAGACAAAGTGGAACACAAGGCACCCGGTGGATTACTTGAGCCACTGCCCACCACGGAGAAACCATGGGACAGCGTCACCATGGACTTTATCACATGTTTGCCGAACTCGGAGGGTTGCGGAACAATCATGGTCGTCGTTGATCGCTTCTCCAAATATGCAACATTCTCAGCTGCCACGTCGAATTGCAAAGCCAAGGAGGCAGCCCGATTGTTCCTCAAAGAGATAGTTAAACTTTGGGGAGTGCCTAGGCATATCATTAGTGATCGAGACCCGCGATTCACAGGGGCATTTTGGAAGGAGTTATTCAATTTGTTGGGGTCGGAGCTGCACTTTTCAACCAGCTTCCATCCCCAAACCGACGGACAAACGGAGCGAGTAAATGGGTTACTCGAGTGTTACTTGAGGCACTTTGTTAGTGCCAATCAAAGGGACTGGTCACGGTTGCTCGACACGGCCCAATTCTCATACAATTTGCAAAGGAGTGAGGCCACGGGTCGTAGTCCATTCGAGCTTGCAACGGGGCAGCAACCAAACACTCCACAATCCTTACCGGTCAACGCCGGAATGAGGAATCCGGGTGCTTATCATATGGCAAAGGCTTGGGAGGAACAAGTCGATATGGCAAGGTCATATCTTGACAAAGCAGCCCGCAAAATGAAAAAATTTGCTGACCGCAGCCGCCGTCCAGTCCACTACCGAATTGGAGACAAAGTGATGGTCAAGCTCAATCCGTGGCAATTCAAGTCATTGAGGAGCGTCAATCAAAGTTTGATCCGAAGGTACGAGGGTCCATCCGTGATTGTTGCCAAGGTTGGCAAAATTTCATATAAGCTGGACATGCCATCCCATTTAAGGATTTATCCCGTCTTCCATGCAAGCAAACTAAAACCGTACTTCGAAGACAAAGAAGACGTGGAGCGGGGTAAGTCTAGTCGGGCCCAAATCTTCATGACATCAGCTGCCACGGATAAACAAATCGAGGACATAATTGATCATCAATTAGTTCGAGGAAAAGGTTGGGGCAATTCAAGTGCCCAATTCTTAGTCCATTGGAAGGGGCAATCGCCCGAGGAGGCATCATGGGAGAAATACGAAGACTTGTGGCCATTCAAGAAGAAGGTCCACAAATATTTGCAGCTATGTGGAGCCGCGGTCGTCGCCAAATCAGGTGGGGGAGAGTGTGACGCCCCGCGTCACTACCCATTAAATTCATCCCGTTTTGGGCATAATTCCGAGCGTTTCGGACACATTTCGGAACCCGATGGGGCTCCCTCAACGTCTCGTGAAAAGGAACCCGTGGGGGCATCTTTGGGAGGTCAAAATACAAGCTCGGGTCAACATTTATAGGGCTTTGAAGCCTTGACCAGCTGGGCAGTGACTGCACCACAAAATCAGCATACTAGACAAAGGCCTTTCTACTAGTTCATGGCTTGCATGCCCAAATGTGGTAATGTTGACTAGCATTAATTGTATCCCTTGACTAAGGGGCATTATATATAGATTGTAAAGGCCCTCTTGGGCAGATCATTCACTTCAAATATTCAAGAAATATAATCTGAAAATTGGCTCTTCGGACCTCCCAAAACTGAGTGTCTTTCTTGCTATTTCCTTGTGAGTTCGTGTGAGTGTTCAAAGGTTCTTGGGATGATTTTAGGGCGGTTTAGGACTGAAGTTTAGCCTCGATATCGTGAGTGTTAAGCTGTCCGCACGTGGCTAAAATTAGGCCTGTGACACTAGTCTAATATAAAGAGAGAGATGAGTAATATTCTAAACATCAGGAGTTCACTCTAAGTCTCTGAACCATAGCTGCTCCGCACGATGCACAATCAACGACGATAACCTGTACTATGATCTGCAGGATGCAGAAGTGTAGTATAAGTACCAAATAAAGGCTACTCAGTAGGCAACTGCCAACTGAGCTCCAAAGATAAAGAAGATATATACAATATATAAACAGAATGGAAACTACACCCAATAGTCCAGAGCTTATATAACAAGTCAATGAGAATAATAAGGGACAACTATCCTGTTAGTCTAAGAGTTTAACATAACAAGACTAAGGAAGTATCAAGGTGAACTATTCTATTCCAGCCACATTTGTCAGACGTCAATACTATAGCGTATATCCCAGGTGAATATACGTATGAAGAGTGAAAAAAGATATATAGCAATATACAAAGTCAAGAAACGAATATACAATATGAACAAACGAAGAAAGGGATACACGGTAGTGCCATAGCTTCATATAGCTAGATACATACATATACATACACGTAAATATGAGGTCATCTCAAAAAGTAGTCTAGATCATTATATCCTCATTCTAAGACCTCATCATGATACTATCAAGATTTAATACTATCATACCAAGGGTTTCCAATCCATATGGCTAAACATGATATAATTGTGTACAATAATACCATCACAAGTAGAAGATGCCAAAGACATACCTCAATTCTCTATACCAGATCAATGACAAATTTGTCATAAGCTAGCCATAATAATAATCATAACAATGATAATAACAATATCAATAACAACGTGAATAACCGACTACTCCGGACAATCAAATACCTAGCTGAGCCTATGCGTACCCCCACCGCCCGAGACTCGGAAGGTTCAATCAACACATAACAACATAAGGCATATTCTTCACCCATATCCAAGCGACTGTCCCATACCAGCTGATAGATATAGGATCATACTGGTGATAGACGATGCACATGCAGGAATGAATGCAAGGTGCACAATCAATATCACAACACATCATAAATGTCATCATCATGACCATTAATATCATAATCAACCTCCGACCTTATCGGGTATTAATGTATCATTATAATATTCTCTTACCTTGTCGGGCATTAATAACATCACAATAGCATCCTTCGGCCTTGTTGGGTATCAATATCATCACAATAGTATCCTCCGGCCTTGTCGGGTATCAATATCATCACAATAGTATCCTCCGGCCTTGCCAGGTATAATATCATCACAATAGTATCCTCCAGCTTTGCAGGGTATCAATATCATCACAATAACCATTACAGAATAACACATACTAATATACTCATGAACATAATTGCATCGCCATAAAGTATCTATCTAGACATTACTTCCCAACTACTTGTTAATAGCTAATCAATACTATTTGGAATGAAACCACTAGTTCGTTCGTCATCACGTAACCTCTAGTTATTTGTCTAAACAATATCCTTATTCAAGGGATAAAAACTAACCATTATTTATTAAATAAGTAATATCTAACATCTAGCCAAGGTTCATCACTAGACTATAATCGTTATTTATCCATTATTTCAAATTATGAACTAATCATCATATATCTGTTAACCGTTATTAGACAACACATAACCACTTATCTCCTAACCATCTTTTATTAACTGACATCAATCATTAACTAACCATCGTTAACCAACTAATCCTCATTTAAATATTTATTAATCAACCATTTAGCAAATATTCTATGTTATTAACTAAACACCTCTTTATTACCAACATCACTTATTATCGAGCCTCATTAATACACAACCCCTCATTTGACAACTAATCGACATTATAAACTTAGTCATCAATATTACAAATCTTCACCTATGCTAAATCCGAAATCGTCATTAGCCATGCATCAACCATCGATAGGTACCATATTTCAACTAAGCAAGACTCATTAACTAATACATTTGATTCCTAGCCACCAAGTGCTATAATATACTAAGAGACAACTAATTACCACATATTTCGTCTAGAATCACATAAGTTGTCGATATAATAATCATAAATGTACAAAATCTATGCATGTCATCACCAGTATTCAATCAATAAAGTTTGTAGGCAACATACTGTATCTTCCCCGTCCCATACCAAAGAGTTTTATATACAAACAGATATATGCATACTCATAAAGTGTAATTGCATCCTTTATAGTGATAACACTTCTCAAATATCCAATCATCATCATAACATAGCCCTTGGCCCAGCAATATATTCGCAATAATCACGAGATCATAATCACGGCCTTAGGCCCATATACATATCCGAAACTCAGATCAATAATTATATTTATAAGTCATAGCATATCTATAATCATCTCACATATAGGAGACATCTCACATCTAGGGGGTATAATATCAATAAGGATATCACCTCTATTAGACATCTCATATCTATAGGTCATACATCATGACCAAGACAAAAATCATCTCTACAAGCCCAATAATCCTAACTATGAGGAAAATCACCTTTATGGACCAAATATCATAACTAAGAGAAAAAATGCATCTCCATGGGCCAAATATCATAACTAAGAGAAAAATGCATCTCTATGGGTCAAACATCATAACTAAGAGAAAAATGCATCTCTATGAGCCAAATATCATAATTAAGATGAAAATGCATCTCTATGGGTCAAATATCTCAATTAAGAGGTAATAACGTCTCTAAAGGCCCAATATCACATCTGAGGGAAATTAATATCTCTATAGTCCATTAATCATAATTCGGTGAAAATTATAACAATTTATCAATTCACCAAGTAAATCTCATAAATAAGAATTATTAATATCAACCAGGCCTACTATTCGCAACTAAGCCCGCAAGGGCTAACACTTATCAACTATAATCTAACCGACATCGAGAAGAACGAATAGGCTCAACCAGCCTATAAATAAAATCTGAACAAAGGCATGTCTAAAATAAAAGTTGTACGCAAGATCAACAACATCAAGCTAAAATCTCAATACCACGGCTAAATTGCTCAGTCTCAAATGTCTAAACCAAAACTAAGAACGGGCAGACATTAATGTTCCAAATCTATCATACTTCCAAATTGTCATTCCATGGCGTCAAATCAAAAATTGAGCCAATAAGATATATCAATGTCAACTATCTCAAATCGACTTTAGTATCCAAATCTGACATATCCAATATAAATCATACCAAGCCACAGCTGAGACATATCTGAAGAGCAAAATCACCACATGGGTAACCACCGACTGAAAACACAAGCAACCAACTATATATTAACTGAAGGGCATGAAATATAGCCGCAAAATAGAAATCATGCAAAAAGGATGAATCACTGGCTAGAAATAAAAATAACCCACTCTATATCCGTTAGAGGGCATGAAATATTCAAACAAACTCAAAAAAATTCCCAAGGCTGAAAACCACACCATAAATGGCAAAAGCTCTAGAAACTCAAAAAATGCAACTTGAACTGACAACTAATCAATCTAACACTCTATCTTAGCAAAGAATAGCCACATCACATATCATCAAGGAGAAATACTCCACCAAACCTCACTAGGCCAAACAAATGCTAAAATGGGGATTTCCCAAATCCACCCCACAATCTCATCATCAAAGAAGAAAAATACCAATCTTAAAACCAAGATCAAAGTCAAAAACCACTATCAGAAAATCAACAAATTGAGATAAAGAATTTTTAACTTGCCAACTCATAAAGCAATCATAGAAAATGTCATCTGCCTCTAACCTTCCAACTTCAATAGACAAAACTATATCACAACAATAAAAAGAGTATCTAATATCTACACCAATAACAATGGTAAACCATCACAAGGGCACGAACCCTACAAATATTGGAGATGAATCCACGACATCTCAACATCAATATCTAAATTGCTATTGGACAAAAAAATAGCCACAAGCAAAGAACAGACCTCAAACTAGTCAATCTCACACACGGGCTATATATAAAAGAATATCCAAGGCAAAAACTTTTGCAACCCAGAAGGCAATTCTAAGGATCCCAAGCTAAAAAGAGGGTGATACAACTAATCGTCAACCCTAGAATCATAATAGAGCCAAAAAAGGTCAACCTGCCTTTGATATCATAATATATCCCCAAATTAATCTAGCATGGCTAACCAAGAGGGAAATAATCAACCTCGACGTGCTAGGGGAAAGAAAATATTAAATCGGACTATATCTACTCAAGCCACCAAATAATAACTCAAGAAAATGAGAGTCTAACTAGATAACACTAGTCTATACAGCTACCCAGCAACAATCAATTACATCAAGTAACAAAATCAACTGATAATATCAAGTATTATCAGTAACCTCATGCAGTGGTAGTAATAGCAACAACAATATCAAAATCAATATACTGAATAGGCGGTACCAAAATGAACATCAATATCATATACCACTCAAGGGCCACAATAGGACTAATGTGCCAAGATAAATGGGACGCAAACCCAAACTACACCTATAGAGAAACAACATCAATATAGATCTATTCCATCCACTACTAAAAGAAATATACCACGGAGTAGCAACATAATCATGAATCCAATAACAAGGCACATAATAATTAATATTAATTCATCTAGGCACATAATCACCAATGGTTATGAAAACTCCAATACACATAATAAGAGATAAAATCCAGAAAATAAAAGCACACCAGTTGTGGCGACTTTCGTAATCATATGCCAGACCAGCACAGGGAAAATAAATATGAATGGGTCTAACTCGGACCGACCAACTGAATCATCAATTGAGGTTCTACACATACTATATCTAACTGGAGATGCCATAATATCACGAGGCTGATCTAAATAATTTAAATAACTAGAACTCCCATGTCGAAGACACTCTCTGGACTAGTAGTCGATCTCCCTATAATTGTAGCAATTCCTGAAGCATCAACATGGCGGGGACACAAACTGAGCTTAAATGGCTGGACAACTGACGCTCAGAAAAAATCTCTAGAATTATGTCCATCTTTCTGCAATCTAGCCTGTCTCAGGAACTCTAGAATGGCGAGGGAAAATATGCTAACTCTAGATGATCATCTATCTCATACCTGGGGCTTTCTCTGAACCAGTGTCTCATCACGACACAATCAAACCAAGATTCTATAATACTTTGAGATACTTCCCCTCATAATCCAGAATGGTCATCATCGTCCAAAGAATCGTACCATGCTCCTCAAGTTTGATGAGGACTCTGTCCACTATGATCATCAAGACTACTCTAAGAACTACTCATAAAATGAAATACTATCTTCCTAGAGCTGATGGACTGCAGGTGAAGCTGAACTCTACTAGAAGAATCCTCACTCTCAAATAAATACTAATAACACTAAACTGATGGCATGCCTCTTGCCGCCATTTCCATAAGTCCCAAAACTTGCACTCTCTATGGTCCTCTCATAATCAACACCCCAAGGGAAGAAAAATTCAACTGCTATCAAGTGCTCTGATACTAAACAGAGTGACAATACTAACCCTCTAACACATCCATGCACCAAAGTCTGGCTCAAAAATAATATGGCATGGGAAAATGCATGGACCACACGAGAGATCCAATCTCGTACTCAAAACTGATAGAGAACCCTAATGAACACCATTACACCCAACTCTGGTTTGAGGACTACTTGATAAATCAAACACCATCCATGACTGAGAAGAATCTATAATATGACTTGAACTCCCAATGCTAACCTCAAAGGATGAAGTAGTCGCAAGCTCAACTAGAGCCTAAGATAGCCCAAATCATTTTTGGAGACCACTGAAGATCTTTAATATCCATCTCTGACTCTCTAATTCGATGTTGCGCTGAAACTCTAGAAGCGCGTGTTGAAGTTTCGTCCACATCTGTCGATAATGTTGCATCATCCTTCGGGGATAAAATAGCGTCAAAGAATGTGTTTGAGTTTCATAAGAATGTGGACACATGATAAGGAATCAAGAAGCGAATTTCCTAGAATGTCACTGTAGCCTCCCGAAGATAGGTTACAGATGTCTCTGCACCGATCCACAGGACTCTACTAACATTTAGATCTTGTACTAACACATTGATGAAACCTAGGCTCTGATACCAATTTGTCATGACCCAATTTCTCAGGTCATGATGGCGCCTACTATAACCCACCAGTAGGAAAGCCATCCTGTAGTCCAGAACGGTTAGTAACGGACTACCCAATTATACATAGAAAAGAATGCAGAATAAATGATATATAAGAGAATTAAATACATTATGAAATCTCAAAACCTGGTGGTATCATTACAAGAGCTTCTACAATAATAAGATTTCAAAGTGAGGTAAAAATAATACACTAATACAATTATCTCTACTTCAATATAGAGACCAGTCTAATATAAAGAGAGAGATGAGTAATACTTCGAACGTCAGGAGTTCACTCTAAGTCTCTAAACCATGGTTTCTCCAAATGATGTACAATCAATGGTGATAAGCCATACTATGATCTGCAGGCTGCAGAAGTGTAGTATGAGTACCAAAAGAATGGTTCTCAGTAGGAAACTGTCAACTGAGCTCCAACAATAAAGCAGCTATATACAACATATAAACAGAATGGAAACTACACCCAATAGTCCAGAACTTATATAACAAGTCAATGAGAATAATAAGGGACAACTATCATGTTCACGTCCAAGAGTTTAACATAACAAGACTAAGGAAGTATCAAAGTGAACTATCCTATTCCATCCATGTTCATCTGTCTTCAATACTATACCGTATATTCCAAGACAATATATGAATGAAGTGTGAAAGAAAGATATTTAGCAATATACAAGGTCAAGAAATAAATGTACAATATGAACAAGCGAAGAAAGGGATATACGGTAGTGCCATAACTTTATATAGCTAGATACATACATATACATACACGTAAACATAAGGTCATCTCAAAAAGTAATCTAGATAATCATATCCTCATTCTAAGACCTCATCATGATACTATCAGGATTCAATACTATCATACTCAGGGTTTCCAATCCATATGGCTAAACATGATATAATCGTGTACAATAATACCATCATAAGATAGAATATGACAAAGAAATACCTCAATTCTCGATACCGGATCAATGAACAATCTATCATAAGCTAGCCATAACAATGATAACAACAATATTAATAACAACACGAATAACCAGCTACTTCGGACAACCAAATACCTAGACGAGCCTATGCGTATCCCACCGCCCTAGACTTAGAAGGTTCAATCAAAACACACCTACACAAGGCATATTTTTCACCCATATCCATGCAACCGTCCCATACCGCCTCATAGATATAGATGCATACTAGTGATAGACGATGCGCATGTAGAAATAAATGCAAGATACACAATCAATATCATAACTCATTATAATTGTCATCATCATGACCATTATTATTGTAATCAACCTTTGGCCTTGTCTTGTATCAATGTATCATCATAATATCCTCCGTCCTTGTCGGGTATCAATATCATCATAATAGTATCCTCCGGCCTTGACGGATATCAATATCATCACAATAGTATCCTCCGGCCTTGTCGGGTATTAATATCATCGTAATAGTATCCTTCGGCCTTGCCTGGTATTAATATCATCACAATAGTATTCTTCGACCTTGTCGAGTATCAATATCATCACAATAACCATTATGGAATAACACATACTAATATACTCATGAAGATAATAGTATCACCATAAAGTATCTATCTAGACATTACTTCCCAAATACTCGTTATTAGCTAATCCACGCTATTTGTAATGAAACCACTAGTTCACTCATCATCACGTGACCTCTAGTTATTTGTTTAAACATTATCCTTATTCAAGGGATAACAAATAACCATTATTTATTAAATAGCCAACATCTAACATCTAGCCAAGGTACATCACAAGACCATAATTGCTATTTATCCATTATTCCAAATTATGAACTAATCATCATATATCTGTTAACCATTATTAGCTAACACATAACTACTTATCACCTAACCATATTTTATTAACTGACATCATTCATTAACTAACCATCGTTAATCAACTAATCCTCATTTAACTATTCATTAATTAACTATTTAGCAAATATTCTACATTATTAACTAGGCACCTCTTTATTACCAACATCACTTATTATCTAGCGTCATTAATACACAACCCTCATTTGACAACTAATTGACATTATAAACTTAGTTATCAATATCACAAATCTTCACCTATGCTAAATCTGACATCATCATTAGCCACGCATTAACCATCGATAGCTACCATATTTCAACTAAGCAAGACTCACTAACTAATAAATTTGATTCCTAGCCACCAAGTGCTATAGTCTTCTAAGAGACAACTAACTACCACTTAGCTTAACTTTTAATTAAGCGGAACAATCATAAGATCATATTTCATCTGGAATCACATAAGTTGCCGATATAATAATCATGAATGTACCAAATTTATGCATGTCATCACCAGTATTTATTCAATAAAGTCGTAAGCAACATACCGCATTTCCCCTCGTCCCATACCGGAGAGATGTGTATGCAAACAGATATATCCATACTCATAAAGTGTAATTACATCCTTTATAATGATAAACACTTCTCAAATATCCAACCATCATTATAACACGGCCCTTGGCCTAATAATATATCTGAAATAATCACAAGATCATAATTACGATTTTAGGCCTATATACATATCCGAAACTCATATTAAAAATCATATTTATAAGTCGTATCATATCTATAATTATCTCACATATAGGAGACATCTCACATCTAGGAGGCATAATATTAATAAGAATATCACCTCTATTAGCCATCTCATATCTATAGGTCATAGCATCATAACTAAGAGGAAAATCATCTCTATAAGCCCAATAATCATAACTAAGAGGAAAATCACCTCTATCGGTCAAATATCATAACTAAGAGGAAAATGCATCTCTATGGATCAAATATCATAACTAAGAGGAAAATGCATCTCGATGGGCCAAATATCATAATTAAGAGGAAAATGCATCTCTAGTGGTCAAATATCATAATTAAGAGGAAATAACATCTCTAAAGGCCCAACATCACATCTAAGGGAAATTAACATTTCTATAGTCAATTAATCATAATCCAGTGAAAATCATTACAATTTATCAATTCACCAAGTAAATCTCATAAATAAGGCTCATTAATCTCAACTAGGCCTACTATTCGCTATTAAGCCCACAAGGGCTAATACAAGTCTTGGCTTAAGAGGGTCAGATGATCCAACTTCTAATCCTCAATCTCCATATTTAGGCAAACTACGCCCAAAACTAGGCTAAGGTATCTAGTTTAACTTTTAGATGTCAAGTAACTCATAACCAATCCTAAAATAGAAAATTCGTCTAATAACATGGGCAATTATGTCAATTTTACCCCAAGATACGGCTTTAAGATCACTAGACTAGCCCAACTAAGGTCAATCACACTAACCATGATTCCAATAGTTGGACGACATCCCAAACCTAGAATTATAACATTTTCATACTACAAACTAATTCAATTTAGGGAGAAGGCAATAGGATTCTAAAAGGGTCATAAACATACTACATTATGGGTCCAATTAACACTAGGTTATTTATTCATAATCAAACCTAATTCATATTCACATGTCATACATAACACATATCATCTTCGAAGAAGAGTAGGTAGAATCCTATCTCAAGGCCGAACCGTAAAACCTCACATCATGCCCCACATACTCATCTTCACTTCACAGTCCCCAAAATTCCATTAAGTTATCAAAAACATAACCTACTCATAAATATGTGTCTAATGATACCCATATTGTACTATTGTGCTTTGGGTTTAAAAACAACACCAAAACCCCCAAGTAGGTCCCACGTACGAAAATCATATTTCCGAGGTCAACCCAATGCTCATATATCACCAAGGAATCATAACCCTCAATTAATGGGTGCAAACAAATCAAATTTGGGGCTAAATTAAGCCCTAAGCTAAATTAGGATTTTGGGTCAAGAACTATGAAATTACCAATAAAGCGATGAAATCTTACCTTAATTCAGATGATAATCACGATAAAAGATGTTTACCAAGCTTCCTAAATACCCACAAGAATTAATTTTGAATTGTCATCCCCATTTTGAATTTTAGGCTCTCAAAGATGAAAGGAAAATGTCCAAATTCTCGACCTTAAGTCTATTTATAGACCTCCTCGACGAAGAGATGCGGTATCTCCGTGACAGCAAAGTCAAAAACTTATTTTTGACCCTCGAAACTCATTCGGAACCCAAACAACATGATCCAATAGTGAAATTTGAGTGTAAACACATTTCAAATCCATTGGAATCATCAAATCTTTCATCCAAGATCGTTTCAGCAAAAAGTAGGCTCATACCTATAGTTTTGTTATTAATAAAATCCACTCAATAGCCTAAAATAAGTTCAAAAGCCTTGAGACCTGAACCAAGGACCTCCTTATCCTAAAATCGATATTTCAGACGCGGTGGAGAAGTCATATTTTTAACCCAAGGTCGTTTCACTGAAGTTTTCGCTCGGTGGTCATTTGAAACAAGTGAAGACTTCTAAACAGAGGATTGGTTCTAAAAACCAAACGAACTGCCCGATGACCGAATCGTTGATCCTAGCAAGTCATAAATAACTTGGGGCTGCTACAGAAAAGCTCAAACGGCGAAAATAAGCGTAAATATGAAAAATGTCCTGAAGGGTCATTACACTTATATTATTGAACTACTTATAGCTATGGTTATTGAATTCTTATCTGATATTTGTTGTTTCACTCTGCATGATTTATCGTCGTTAGCTGTTGATTTTAATTTTTTATTGTATTGGGTTGGCTGAAGTTGAATTGTTAAGGGCATTACAATTTGAGTACAAAAGGAAAATCATACAAAAAATAAAAGAAGCAAGAAAGATTCAAACTTTACTTAAAAACTTTACTTAAAAAATGCTTCAAAATGCTTAATTCTACTTGATTTGTACCAAATCAACAATATCTAGAAGAAAAAAAAGATGAATGTTTGGTGTAACAAGTAAAATTAGATAAGTTTGGTTGTTGAAAATAACACAATTGAATTGTGAATCGTAAAAAGAAAGAAAAGAAAATCCTGCAGAGGGAAAACAAAAAATGAGAAAAGATTTGCGTCAGGTGAAGAAGAAGAGTTGTGTGGGAGTGGGGATAGGAGTAGAAGCCATCCAGCCACTCTCTTGAAAATAATTTCATATATTAATCCATAAAAGAAGGTAAACTCTTTATACACAATAGGGTAATTTGGGATACCACACTAGGAAAATAATCCCAGGATAAATCCATGATAAAGTTTGAGATTAACTTTATTTCATATTTATTATGAGATATTCCCTCTATCTATTTTATGTATTGTTATTTTCTTTTTTATTCATCTTCAAAAAAATATTACATTTGGTTATTTGGTATTATTTAATGGCATCATTCTCATTTTATCCTTAGTAGGTCCCACTTATTAAGAAAAGACAATTAAAAAGTAAACATTAAGAGGAACAATTTTGTAAACTTTAAAAAGTTAATACTTATTTCTTAAACTCCGTATTTAGTCAAATGGTGACACATAAAATGAAACAGGGATAGTATCAATTAATTATGAGACTCTTTTATTCGACTATTTATACTAAAATGATAAAATTACTATTCCATATAAAGGACGAGATGAAGTCCCAGATGATGGAAGTTTTATTTATATCTACAATCTATAATCTATAATCTATAATCTATATCTATAATATATTAAAAGTGTTAAGGGTCTCAAAAATGTTGTTTGAATTTTTTACCCTTCATTAAAAGTTTTTGCTTTGAATAAAATCAGCTTTTTACTAATTTTTTCATAATATTTAAGAGTTGAAAATTAATTAAATATATTTATGGTAAAAAAAAATTTTATTAGAAGTCATTAGAATTAATGACAACTAATACTTTTTTCATTAGTTTAATGACAACTAATATTTTTTTCATTAGTTTAAGAATTTTAAATCAACTAGATTTAACTTTAAACAAATTTGAAAAATCTAGAATAAATATAAAAGCGGTCCAATTTCATTTGGGTTGGTGGTCTATATTGCCGTTTGAATCTTATGCAGTAGTATTAGTACCTGCTTATGATATGGTGGTGAAGGAGCTAATCTAACCCAATTAGGCCGAACAGATGATTTGGTCCAAGCCTGCAGAATAGCGCAGTCTTAAAAATAGCAAAATATCTAGTAAAAAGAATTTTGATTCACTTCACCTTATACTACTCATCTTCATTCCTGAGGAATTATCTATATTATATTAATAGTACGAAGTGCTTTACAAAAGTTGTTTAAATTTTTTGTTTTTCATTAAAAGACTTCATAATAAATAAAATGATCTTTTCACCATTTTTTTCTACATTACATGTGCGGTTAATTTTATTTTATTTTTACAGTCGATGCATAGGAATGTATGATGAATTTTTGAAGACCGTGAAATCATGTAATTTCACATGCTCTATTATTTGGATATATATGATTTCTCACGCTCTTTATACTATTTGGATAAAGTAAAACTATGGACGTAGGCCAAAAGTATCCTCTATGTGAAAGAGAAGATGGATAATCGGAGATAGAATTGGGTGAATTTTATAGTGATGGAATGGATGATAAAAAAGTGATATGTTCAAAATATTAAAGGTTATGTTTAATTATATTGTTTTAATATTTTGATTATTATATTTTTTGATTGTAGTTTTTATTCTGTTACTATATTTTTTCTGCATAATACAAGTGTAGATGAATGTTTGGTCGTGCTTTGAGTTTGTGTTAAAGTTAGGTTTGATCATATGGATATGATATCTTGATTATCATATTATTTCGTAGTTTACTGGTGGTAGATGAATGTTTAGTCGAGTTTTGAGAAACTTTTGTGTAAATATTATGTTTAAACGTGTTATTTTAATATCCTAATTATATTTAATTATAGTTTACACGTGATAGATAAATGTTCTTATTATATTGTTTAGTTACATTATATTCATATTGGTCGTTTTTTTGGTCTTTATTTATATGAATTCTCCACTATTAATAGTTTATCGTGTTTCTTTTATGAATTTTTCACTATTAATAGTTTCTCGTGTTTCTTTTTCAGTTGAAAATTGTAATGCCCCGCACTTTCCAAAGCTAGAAAATGAACCGTTCTTCGTATATGTGAAAACCCCAATTTTGTAAGCCATATTTGGCCACCTAAATTACCAAGATTACCCTAGTTATAAGAGAGCTTATGATGTGTTAAGTGTGGTTATATGAGTCACTTTAGGTAGTACAAGCTAAGAGTTTCGAAATCCATCAAGTTTTAGTGTTTGAATTCGCAAGGGTCATCTTTGAATGAGTATAACTTGATAAATATGTAGTATTTTTGCATATTTCTACCCACAAAATTATAGAAAATCGAATTAACTTTCCAACGATACCAATTTGACCAAAATTCGACACTCGAGCTAGGAGTTATGGCTTTGCGAAGCAGAGTACGTCGCCTAACCAATCGCACATGGCCACTGAAAAGCAAATGCTATAGCATATGCGGTGCCAATGTAAATATAGGTGATATAATATGCGGCGCCAATATAATATATGTGATATCATATGAGGCGCATATCTTATGGTTTCAAGTGACTGAAACACTCCGTTTTTGGGTGATTTTGAGGGCAATTAAGTCTTTTGGCACTCCTTACACACCCCTCAACTTAACCTTACGAATTTAATAGATTCTAAACACATCATAACCCTATTATCAGTCTAAGTTCATCATTCAAGAGCACTAAAGGAGAAAAACAACTAGGGTTACACAATCAACATTGAGGGTCCAATCTTTCAACGAATCCGTTACCATAAAGGTACGTGGGGTTATGAACAAGAACACCCTTTCGATCTTGTGCCCAAAGTTTACATTATTGTACAAAGATACATGATTTTTACATGTTTTATCGTGAATTTGAAGTAATAAATCTTATCCTATGTTGTTGTTCAAGATACTATGATTATTTTGAATGTTTAGAAAATAAACTCCATGAATTTGAGATTATTGTAATGATTAAAGGCTGAAATTTTTCAGATTTCTGTATAAATTATGCATGCTTGTGATATAAAGCATAAATGTTGAAATGTTTTGATTAAGTATCGCTATAAGGGTCATTAACCCACATTGAGATTAAAGTTTTGAGAATTTATGTGCTATATGCACCCATGTTTAGACTATTTTGATGAAGTATAGAAAGATTTGACCTTTTGATCACAACAGAGTTAAAATCCACTTTATGAAACGAGTTACGGATTTTATCATTTATTTAACTTAAGAAATATGAGATTACCCTTAAAGTGGATTTTTCTTGAGATTTTTGAGCATAGTATTGGGAGTATTTAGCACCGAATTGTGTATGTTACTATAGTTTCATACCCCAGAACTACGTACCACCGTAGGTTGAGACATTGACTTTCACTATATGTGGAAGAGATAGTGATCACTGAGATGAGATTGTTCTACACCGATGGCAAGGGTAGGATAGCCATAACCTTACGGGGACAAGTTGTGGGACATCATGGGTGCTCACATGGTGTACATGTCGGTTAGAAGAACCTCCCAAAGAGTCGTCCCTCATTCTTAGATTGATTTTACTGATTTAAAAGAGATTTGAAATGCAGATTTATGATGTATTCAATATTCCAGATTTCACTAAGATTGCTTGATGAGAGAATAAGAAAAGAATCTTGATATTTGGATTAAGTGTAATGGCTCATGATATCCAGATTGGCATGCTTTACCATTCATTATGTATGATTTCAGATTTTAGATTTCTTTCAAGCTTTATGAGCCATTTACAAATGTCCTGCATGATTTGAAAAGAAAACTTATAACATGATCGTTAAATATATATATATATATATATATATATATATACATATATGCATATAAATATGTTTATTTCATGCACCCCCATGTACTCGGTACATATTCCATGGTACTGACCCACATGTTCACATGTGAGCTACATTTTCCCTATAATGTAGGTTCAGGAGCTCATTCCCAGGTTTAACCATGATTATCCGAGCACGTTGATCTACATCCTCTACAGTGGTGAGTCCTCATGGTCCGAGGACTAGTTATTCAGATTTCCTCATTTACTTTGAGTCGTTCAGTTTATTTCCTGAGTTTGGGTCAGTTGGGGTTTGTCCCAATGGCTCATGGATATACAGTTTAGTAGAGGCTTGTCAGACTAGATGGATAGATTGATCAGATTTGTCAGAGATATCGTATTTTGTTACTTTTGGTATTTCATTCATATTGCAGTATGATATTATGGAGGATGTTTAGATGTTTTGATTATGATGACATTGATTATAAGTGTTGAATGGTAGAAAAATGGATAAAAGTGTTAGCTTGGGGCTACTTGTAGCCTTAAGCATTGTGTGATGCCTCAGGGCCCATTTTTGGGGCGTTACAAGCTTGTTATCAGAGCCTAAAGATATTGGAGTCCTAGGGATTCTGACAAGCCGTGTTAAGTAGAGTCTTGATCATCGGTGTGTAGCGCGCCACATCTATGAGCAAGAGCCTACGAAACGTTTTATAAAAAAGAGGGGGTCATTTTATTATTTCAGAATTCTATCGTGCTTACAGTTGTTCCCTTTCATCTATAAATTTGTGCTCTCTTCTTTTAGAATATGCCTCCTCGCCGAGCTAGAAGAAATAATGTGGGTCAGCAACCTCAACCTGCTGATCCCCTGAATGAGAATGTATCCCACATTGAGTTCAGGGCAGCCTTTCAGGCGCTTACCCAAGCTGTTACTGCCAACATTCAGGACAACCAGGTCCCAGCTCCATAACAATAGGGAGGTGAATTAGCTGCCGTAAGAATCCATGACTTTATGCAGATGGATCTGCCAGAGTTTTATAGGTCCAAGGTAGGTGAGGATCTACAGTTGTATCTGGAGGAGATAAGGAAGATCACATAGGTAATGCACGTGTCTGAGGATGAGAGTATTAAGTTAGCATCCTACAGATTGAAAGATGTTCCGTATGACTGGGTGGTTACATAGAGAAAGGGTAGAGTAGAGGGTGCTGCTCCTATAACTTGGTAGGAGTTCCAGGATGCATTCCTGGATAAATTCTTTCTGCTAGAGCTGAGAGAGGCAAAAGTAGAGGAGTTTATGAACTTACGGCAAGGCTCTATGACTATTAAGGAGTATTGCTTGAAGTTCAATCAGTTAGCAAAATATGCCACAAATCTGATAACCGATAACCAAGCCAGTATGGGTAAGTTCTTGACAGGGGTGTCAAGCTATGTAGTTAAGGAGCGTAGATCAGCTATGCTTAATAGTGAGATGAATCTTTCTAGACTGATGACCCATGCCCAACAGATTGAATCAGATAAGATAAAAGAGAGGGATAGAGTAAAGGGGGATAAGAGAGCTAGATCCAAGCAACCTACTTATGGTTAGAACAGATCACAAGGATGGAATCTCGCTCAGTTTCAGAGCCGCTCATCTATGCCAGCACTATCGTTATCTAGTGCTCCGGCACTTAGAGGTAGGCAAGAACAGGAAAATAGGTCTTCTATGTCTGGATCTCAGAATACTGTGAGTAACCAGCGTAACCGTCCCCCATGCACCAGGTGTGGTAGGGATCACAAGGGTAAGTGTTTATGGGGTCAGAAGGGCTACTATGGATGTGGCCAGGAGGGCCACGATTTTAGAGATTGTCCTCATACCAGACAAGGGAATCGTGATGTTCTCCCCCAGGCTCAGACTGCTAGTGTTCCAGCTCATGTAGCTCATCCAGCTCCTACTCATGGTGCTTCTTCCAGCACTGCTGGCGGTTAGCGCCAGAACAGATTTTATGATTTGCCTTCCCATCAGGAGCAGGAGGACTCCCCTGATGTTATTACTGGTATGCTTTATGTGTTTCAGTTTGATGTTTATGTGTTGTTGGACCCTAGGTATATTTTTTCATATGTGACACCTCTGGTTGCTGTAAATTTTGAAGGGAGTCCCGAGATTGTCTCTGAACCCATCCTAGTTTCTACCCCTGTGGGTGAGTCCATTGTTGCCCGAAAAGTGTACAAAAGTGTCCTGTTTCTATTCTTCATAGAGTTATGTTTGCTGATCTGATAGAGTTAGACATGGTAGATTTTGATGTTATTCTGGGTATGGACTGGCTTCACTCTTGTTATGCATCCATAGACGATTGTACCCGTGTAGTCAAGTTTCAGTTCCCTGGTGAGTCTATTATCGAATGGTCTTGTAATTCCGCATCTCCCAAGAGTCATTTTATCTCATATCTCAATGCTAGAAAGCTTATTTCCAAAGGGTGCATTTATCACCTAGTCAGAGTTAAAGACACTAAGTCTGAGACTCCAACTCTCCAGTCAGTTGACATTGTTAATGAGTTTCCCGATGTCTTTTTGGAAGATCTTCCAGGAGTACCTCCCAATAGAGAGATAGAATTCAAGATTGATCTTCTTCCCGATACTCAGCCCATTTCCATTCCTCCATACATATGGCACCCACAGAACTTAAGGAGTTGAAAGAGAAACTCAAAGATCTCTTAGATAAAGGTTTTATAAGACAAAGTGTGTCTCCTTGGGGTGCACCTGTCCTATTCGTGCAAAAGAAAGATGGCTCTTTGCGCATGTGCATTGACTATCTCCATCTTAACAAAGTCACTATCAAAAACAAATATCCCCTTCCAAGAATAGATGATTTTTTTGGTCAATTTCAAGGTGCAAGTTATTTCTCAAAGATAGACCTTCGCTCTGGCTATCATCAAATCAGAGTTAGGGAACGTGGTATCTTGAAGACAACCTTCCGAACACGTTATGGTCATTTTGAGTTTCTTGTTATGTCCTTCGGGCTAACTAATTCCCCAGCAGCTTTCATGGACCTCATGAATCGAGTGTTCAGGCCATATCTTGATATATTTGTCATAGTGTTATAGACGACATTCTGGTATACTCCCGTAGTGATAATGAACATATAGATCATCTCCATATCGTCTTGCAAACCCTTAGAGATCATACTTATTCGCCAAATTTAGCAAGTATGAATTTTGGCTAAGGTCAGCTGCTTTTCTGGGTCATATTATTTCTTTCGAAGGTGTTAGAGTTGATCCCTAGAAAACAGAAGCTGTTAGAAACTGGCCTAGACCTGTCTCTCCGTCCGACATTAGAAGTTTCTTAGGTTTAGCTGGCTATTACCACCGTTTTGTTGAAGGTTTCTCCTCTATAGCATCTCCTATGACCCGATTGACCCAAAAGAAAGTGAAGTTCTTGTGGTTCGATTCTTGTGAGAATAGTTTTCGGGAGTTGAAGACTCGACTCACTACAGCCTCTGTTTTGACTCTGCCTGATAGTGTTGATGGTTTTGTGGTATATTATGATGTTTTTAAAGTTGGTTTGGGTTGTGTACTGATGCAGAGAAGTAAGGTTATAGCCTATGCCTCGAGACAGCTAAAACCCCATGAGAAAAATTACCCTACCCATGATCTTGAGTTAGTTGTTGTTGTGTTTGCTCTGAAAATCTGGAGACACTACTTGTATGGTGTTCATGTTGATATTTTCACTGATCATAAGAGTCTGCAGTATGTTTTTATCCAGAGAGAGTTCAATCTTAGGCAGCGAAGGTGGTTAGAGTTATTGAAATACTATGATATGAGTGTGTTGTATCACCCGAAAAAGGCCAATGTAGTGGTGGATGCCCTTAGCAGTATGTCTATGGGTATTGTTTCACATATTGGAGAGGGTAAGAAGGAGTTGGCTCGTGATGTGCATCGGTTGGCTAGGTTGGGAGTTAGGTTTCTTGACTCCGCTGAAGGGAGTATGTTAGCACAGAGTAACTCCGAATCCTCCTTGGTTTCGAAAGTAAAGAAGAAGCAAAACTTAGATGCTAGTTTGGTCAGACTGAAAGAATCAGTCAAGGACCAAAAGGTGAAGGTTTTCTCCCAAGGAGGGGATGGTATGTTGAGATTACAGGATAGATTATGTGTTCCAGATGTCGAGGATCTGAGATAGAGAATTATGGCTAAAGCGCACGGTGCGCGATATTCTATTCATCCTGGTGCCACCAAGATGTACCGCAACTTGCGGGAAATCTATTAGTGGAGTGGCATGAAGAAGGATATAGCAACATTTATGGCTAAGTGTGCAACATGCCAACAGGTTAAGGTAGAACACCAAAGTCGTGGTAGTATGATGCAGGAGTTCGGTATTCCTACTTGGAAGTGGGAAGAGATAAACATGGATTTTGTGACTGATTTACCTCCTTCTCGATGCTATCATGATTCCATTTGGGTTGTTGTGGATAGATTGACTAAGTCTGCGTATTTCTTGCCTGTGCATACTTCTTATACTGCTGAGGATTACGCTAGATTGTACATTCGAGAATTAGTCAGATTGCATGGAGTTCCCTTGTCCATCATTTCAGATAGGGGTACTCAGTTCATTTCGTAGTTTTGGAGAGCTTTCCAGAAGGGTCTTGGTACCCAAGTACGTTTTAGTTCTGCTTTCCATCCACAGACAGATGGTCAGGCTGAGAGGACCATCCAGACCTTAGAGGATATGTTGAGAGCATGTGCTCTTGATTTAAGGGGAATTGGGATGAGCATTTACCGTTGATAGAGTTTGCTTACAATAATAGTTTTCACTCTAGCATTGGCATGGCTCTATTTGAGGCTTTGTATGAGAGGAAATGTAGGTCACCCATAGGTTGGTTTGAAGTGGGTAAAGCAGCCGTGAGTGGTCCTGATTCGATCTTTGAAGCTATGGAAAAATTCAAAGTGATTAGAGAAAGATTAAAAATCGCACAGAGTCATCAGAAGTCGTATGCTGATGTGAGGAGAAGAGATCTTGAATTTAAAGTTGGTGACTTGGTGTATTTGAGGATTTCACCCATGAAGGGATTGAAGAGATTCGGAAAGAAGGGAAACTTAGTCCCCATTATATTGGCCCCTACAGAGTTCTTAGCTGTGTTGGTAAGGTAGCGTATGAGGTTGAGTTGCCTTTAGAGTTATCTTCCATTCACTCTGTTTTCCATGTATCCATGCTTAGGAAACACGTTAGTGATTTTGTTGTTGTAGACCCTTCAGAAAGCCCTGATGTGCAAGATAGTCTTTCTTTTGAGGAAGTTCCTGTTGATATTTTAGATCACCAAGTCTGAAGACTAAGGAACAAAGAAGTTTCCTTAGTCAAGGTGTTGTGGCAAAACCAATCCGTTGAGGGTGCAACATGGGAAGCTAGGGCGGATATGCGATCCAAGTACCCGCACCTATTTTTCATAAGCTCCGATCAAGCCGAAGGTACCATTCTACTTTAAATCATTCCTTTTCTATGCAGAATTGCAGTAGTTCAGCAGTTATTTTATACTATTCAGTTGTGATTTCATGAGTGATGCACCCCTTGTTGTGTTTGAAATGTAGAATAAAATAGAGGCAAGATTAGCAAGTTTCTTCAGATGTGTACCCTTCATTTTCTCTTTACTCTTAGTATACCCAGCGTCATTCGAGGACGAATGTCACCAAGGGGGAGATATTGTAATTCCCCGTACTTTCCTAAGCTAGAAAATGAACCGTTGTTCGTATATGTGAAAACCCAATTTTGTAAGCCATATTTGGACACCTAAATTACCAAGAGTACCCTAGTTATCTTATGATCTATTAAGTGTGGTTATATGAGTCACTTAAGGTAGTACAAGCTAAGAGTTTCAAAATCCATCAAGTTTTAGTGTTTGAATTCGCAAGGGTCATCTTTGAATGAGCATAACTTGATAAATATGTGGTATTTCTGCATATTTCCACCTACAAAATTATAGAGAATCAAATTAGCTTTCCAACGATACCAATTTGACCAAAATTCGACACCCGAGCTAGGAGTTATCGCTTTGCGAAGTAGTGTGCGTCTCCTAACCAATTGCACATGGCCACTGAAAAGCATATGCGATAGCATATGCGGCGCCTATGTAAATATAGGCGATATCATATGCGGCGCCTATATAAATATATGCGATATCATATGCGGCGCATATCTTATGGTTTCAAGTGACTTAAACACTCCATTTTCGGGTGATTTTGAGGGCAATTAAGTCTTTTGAAACTCCTTACACACCCCTAAACTTAACCTTACGAATTTAATAGATTCTAAACACATCATAACCCTATTATCAGTCTAAGTTCATCATTCAAGAGCACTAAAGGAGAAAAACAACTAGGGTTACACAATCAACATTGAGGGTCCAATCTTTCAACGAATCCATTACCATAAAGGTATGTGGGGTTATGAAAAAGAACACCCTTTCGTTCTTGCGCCCGAAGTTTGTATTATTTTACAAAGATACATGATTTTTACATGTTTTATCATGAATTTGAAGTGATAAATCTTATCCTATGTTGTTGTTCAAGATACTATGATTATTTTGAATGTTTAGAAAATAAACTCCATGAGTTTGAGATTATTGTTATGATTAAAGGCTGAAATTTTTCAGATTTCCGTATAAATTATGCATGCTTGTGATATAAAGCCTAAATGTTGAAATGTTTTGATTAAGTATCGCTATAAGGGTTACTAACCCACATTGAGATTGTTGTTTTGAGAATTTATGTGCTACATGCACCCATGTTTAGACTATTTTAATAAAGTATAGAAATATTTGACCTTTTGATCACAACAGAATTAAAATCCACTTTATGAAACGAGTTATGGAGTTTATCATTTATTTAACTTAAGAAATATGAGATTACCCTTAAAGTAGATTTTTCTTGAGATTTTTGAGCATAGTATTGAGAGTAGTATTTAGCACCGAGTTGGGTATGTTACTACGGTTTCATACCCCAGAACTACGTACCACCGTAGGTTGAGACATTGACTTCCACTATATGTGGAAGAGATAGTGATCACTGAGATGAGATTGTTCTACACCGATGGCAAGGGTAGGACAGCCCTAACCTTACGGGGGCAAGTCGTGGGACATCATGGGTGCTCACATGGTGTACATATTGGTTAGAAGAACCTCCCAAAGAGTCATCCCTCATTCTTAGATTGATTTTACTGATTTAAAAGAGATTTGAAATGCAGATTTATGATGTGTTCAATATTCCAGATTTCACTAAGATTGCTTGATGAGAGAATAAGAAAAGAATCTTGATATTTGGATTAAGTGTAATGGCTCATGATATCCAGATTGGCATGCTTTACCATTCATTATGTATGATTTCAGATTTTAGATTTCTTTCAAGCTTTATGAGCCATTTACAAATGTCCTGCATAATTTGGAAAGAAAACTTATGACATGATATATATATATATATATATATATATATATATATGTGCATATAAATATGTTTATTTCATGTACCCCCATGTACTCGGTACATATTCCATGGTACTGACCCACATGTTCGCATGTGGGCTACATTTTCCCTATAATGTAGGTTCAGGTGCTCATTCTTAGGTTTGACCGTGATTATCCGAGCATGTTGATCTACATCCTCTGCAGTGGTGAGTCCTCATGGTCAGAGGACTAGTTATTCAGATTTCCTCATTTACTTTGAGTCATTCAGTTTCTTTCTCGAGTTTAGGTCAGTTGGGGTTTGTCCCAATGGTTCATGGATATACAGTTTAGTAGAGGCTTGTCAGACTAGATGGATAGATTGATCAGATTTGTCAGAGATGTCGTATTTTGTTACTTTCCGTATTTCATTCGTATTGCAGTATGATATTATGGAGGATGTTTAGATGTTTTGATTATGATGACTTTGATTATAAGTGTTGAATGATAGAAAAACGGCTAAAAGGGTTAGCTTGGGGCTACTTGTAGCCTTAAGCACCACCGTGTGACGCCTCGGGGCCCATTTTTGGGGTGTTACAAAAATCCTGATCACGAAACAAATATGTTGTGGCTTGTTGGCTACAAAAGACTTATTGGATCTAAGCTCTACTAAATATTGAGTGAAGCAAATCCGATGACGAGCAAAAGCTTTTGCTCGTGTCTCAAGGCCAACACTGTTGATAACACATATGGTAAGGAACCATACAGCAAATTCAAATTAAAGATATGAATGTCAAGATCCAATTACAATATAGTGCAATACAACTAAATAAATAAAGAATTGATATTTTTGGGATAATCGATTTATCAAGGTGTCTGGGTCACATTGTTCTTAGATCATGGGATTGATGAAAAAGGGCAGAACATGAAGTCTATTTGGAACATAATCATTGATCTCAACCGCTTTGAAAAAGTATTAAAAAAATGAAGCTTTTAAGTGGATTTCACTTGCATATGTTGTTGTAGAATGTATGTTCACTTTGGGAGTCTACATGTGCGGTCCTTCACTTTAATGGGTTTCCAATTTGTTTGAATTTTGGCCGAGTTAGCGACATGTGATTGGGTGCATAAGTCTCCTATATTTTTAATGATTTTTATGAAATAAAACTTTTTTTTCGTGTTTCAAAATTTTCAAACGATCTGTTCTCAAACAATTACCTTTTGATATTATTCTCAATTTGTTTTCTTTTCGTGTTGCATTAGTATTTATGCTTAGAAATTCAGATAAAAAAAATAAAATATATAATATATTTATTATTATTAATTAGCGCGATATACATGTGCAAAGCAAGTACACTTGACTAGAATTTTTGTAATCATATTATTCTTACAATACCTTTTCTCCTTCGTGATTTTGTTTTAATACCTGTTACAATAGTGATTGCTTGGCAATACTACCTCACAGGTTGTCACAAGTTTGGCTGATTCATCCGCCGACATCATAGTTGGTGATGTTGTGGATGCACATTATAATGGAGAGATACATGAGACTATAATTGCAACTTGCTTCACACGGTTAGCTAATAAAGGCAAAGGAACCACGAAAAACACGGTATCACCTGAACTCAGAAGTTGTTCTTTTAGATCCTTGTTAGTTTATTATCTTTTTTCTTCTTGGATGAGTGAGGTCTATTAGAAATAATCTTTCTACCTTCAAGATAAGGATAAGATTGCATAAACTTTATTCTTTTCAAACCATACTCGGTGAGATAACACTAAATATGTTGTTGGTGTGTGTCAATAGAAGATTATCCATTAAATTACACATCAATTACTATGCCTCAATTCTAAAAATCCTTTGTAATTATTTGTTTGGTTTTGATTAGTCACACCATTATTTGTTCTATATTATATCAGTATAGTTTTACTTAAAGCAATTATGGAGTCCAATTTAAAATCTAACATTACAACTTAAAAAAATAGAAGTTGTATATGTTGGTATAGAAGGAAAATCTAATCCCGACAGGAAAGTCAAGTACTTTAGATTAAAGTGGCTTGACAAGGAAAACGAACAAGAAGATGAGGATTCTATCATTTTTCGTACACTGCACTAATAATTAATAAATAATTAAAATAATATATTTTTGTATTTTTTTAAGTTGTTACTGCTGTTAAAAGTGAGAGCTTTATACTTAATCAGATATTTTCTTAATGAATTTATCAAATTTTAGTGTTGTTTATAAAAGTTGCATAATAAATCGTTAAAGAGAAAAATATCATCTTGATAGGAAAGGAGTAAAAATATACTAACATAAACCAAAATGTTCATGAATTTATATGCGTAAAGAATAATTTACTATTGAACATAATTATTATTCGAAAAGATTTTGACACTAATTGATGAAAAGGTAATAATTTTTTCTATTCGTATAATTTACTAGATATATTATTGGAAGGTTATAATATTGACTTCTAAACTATATCAAAAATATTGTGATAAATTAAGGATTTTTAAGTCGTGAAAAGTTAAAACTCCTAAAATATGAGATAAGAAAAAAATATATGATAAGAGGTGCATGAGAAAAATAAGTGCTATATTAATTTATTCAAATAAATTTGCAAGGATTTTACAAATATTGATTGAAATTTTTATATTTATTAAATAACTATATAAAATACAAAAAAATTATTTACTATTTTTTTTAATTCGATATTTGAAATCAACTAAAATTAAACTTATTAAGCAAGACGAAAAGAAGATGGAGTAGAAGGAAAAAGAAGAACATATGGAAAAAGGAAAAGAACTAACGTATGAAAAAGGTAAAAGTTTCATTACTATAGAAAATTTTTGAAGTATTTGATGTTATACTTTCTTTGTTCTCAATAGTATGATTAATTCTGTCTCAACCGAATTTTGTTCGTAACTTGGATTGTTAATCTTGCATCAACAAGATGGTCGCAGGGAAGAGTAAAAGTCGTTCCCTGTGGCAACAATTTGGTGATATTTAATGGATAGATTTAAATCTTCATGCACTGAGTCTTTCATGGTTACTTTAGGCAATACTGTGAAGAGTGTTATTATCAGTGAGATAGTAAATTATCATGTTTCTTTTTAGGTATATTTTTTTTATCTTATTTTTTACTTAATAATAACGTACACACAATTATAATTTATTTTTATATATTTATTAATTATTAACGAGCTACATACACGTGCAAAGTACGTGTTCGTGTTCTGAAATATTTGTATGTGTTACTATGATATAAATGATTACTTATATAGAGGAGATTTAAAAATAATAGTATGCATGACTCTGGTTATATGTTCTGCCTTTATAATTAAGTTCTTAAAGGTGTGTACTTTTGGTCTCTAATAATTTATTAAGAGAGTTAACCTAAACCTTAACTCCATTTAAAAGTGAATTTAGAATTGAAAATTTATGAAATCTTATAATAATTTTGTTAATATATAATAATAACCAATTAAATTTTTATAAATATTATGTAAACTTTTTAATAAAAGTACATGGTTTAAATAAACGCTATTTTGTTCATATGAATTTGCTAGGACCGAAAACTTCAATTTTATATGATATTGAAAAAGATTAGACTTTAAAAATAAAATAAAAATTTAAATATAAAAAAAATAATCGTACCATAAATATGTTTCAAATTGATGCGTCTCTCTTAACCTCTGAAAGCAATGAAAAGAGACACTGTATGACAAACGTAAAAATGATGATCCATCAACCACTTGAAACTTCTGATAGTAAAATATATATGTGCTTACACTATAATATATGTTTATATTTATATTATTATATTAAAGTGTAAAGAATTTTTGAAAAACGATTTAAACTTTTACCCTTCATTAAAAATCTCCGCAATATATAAAATTATTTAATTTTAAATAATCAAACGTTAAATGTGCGGTTAATCCAGTTTTTAAAAATGCACGATAAAATCATGAAAATATACACACAAAAAATATTTAAGCTAAATAAGGTAGAAATTTTATTCTTAAGAATGAACAAATAAATTTTGCAAGAAAAATAAAATAAGGTGGAGGATATTTTTTTAAAAAAACAACTTATTCTTAGAAAGTATACAATGCATACTATTTTGAATATGACAAACTAAATACTCAATAATAAATAATCTCCGCATAACTAATACAAGTATAATTTATCCCAACATAATTTATCCCATCATAACTAATCAAGTATAATTATCATATCATTTATCTATAAAATAAAATATAAGAGATGATGAATTGCATATTTTTTTCTACCAATTGGATTAACTGGACAGTCGACTTAAGTTAAGCAGCAAGAGGAAAGCAGTAATTAACAAGTTGTAAATTGTAAACTAAAAGTGATGCACGATATACTTAGATTTATTCAGATTCAATATGAATCCTAGTCCAGCCTCCTTGAATTACAAGAGGATTATTTCTGTTAGCTTTTTAAATTATCATATACCTGTTTCTTTGTGGTAAATCTGACTACCACTCTCTGATAGATTCATAACTTTTTTTCTATGAATTGATACAAAGCCTCTTCAACTTCTCTTATTTTTGTTCATAAAGTAAATTTACAAAAGTGAAATACAATACTTTCTTTAATAAATAAAATACAGATCTTAATTATCAGGATAAGTGATTGTATGTCTTTAGTTGGTCTTCGTCTTATAAGCCATTGAGGAAAATGTTGATATTGGTCTGAGTTTGATCGTTCTAATGATTTATTTGATTAGTTTTTTTTTTTCAAAAATACGGCTGGAGCTTTATGGTTGCATTCATTTTTACTTATGTTGCTTTTTATGACCTCTTTTAATAGTTTTCAATCTGCTTTGTAATTATTTACTCAATATATGAGTCAATTTCTTATATATGAGTCAGTTTCTTTTCTTATTCCATAATGGACGAGGCTAGCGTGATCTTGAACTTCATTGATCACTACAAAGTATTACTTTTCTTTCTTGATTCCTTGATCAATAAATTGTCTTTAATTTTTTCTTGATCTTCTCTAATTGATTTGTTCTTTTAAAGCTTTAAACCTTTGATCTCTTGTTGTCTTAGTAATTTTTCTTCTTTCTTATTTGTGCATCCGCTGCATAAAGAATAAAATAACATTCAGTATAGGGACAACAACAATTTTTGTCTCTGATATTGTCTAATAACCATTTTGATCATTGTACTAGTAGATTAAGTATATTTAAGAAGTGTGTAATTTCTGCCGTTTAACCTAATTTGACGTTAGCAACATTAACTTTTTATTTGTTCTCTTAACCGCTTTAGTGGAAACATATTTTACAGTATGCTAATTATATTAGAGTTTATCAGTCGTTTGTGATTTCATCTCATTCTTACATTCAAGACATGAAACATGGTGAATAAAACAGTTAAGTGGATCTAATAAAGAGTATTTTCAAAGCTAATCTAATTAGTAGTTGCCTTCCTCCACAGTAAAAACTAAAAATCAGTAACTGAAGATTGCAAGTCGTAACATACAAAGGTATCAGGTGAGGCATCTAATCTCTCTCTCTATATATAAAGGAGAAATATGAAAATGGTGATGTGGCATGCGTCTAAAGCCATCATTATCATTTATCTTTTTTGTGGTTTTTTTGAGATTTTTTTGATATTTTTTGAGTTTATTTTTATACAAAATCACTTTAATTAACATATAATAGAAAGAGGCCTTAAAGATTTGAATTGATTGTGAGTAAACTGATGAAGTTCAAAGGTCACAACAATTAAATAGGAAATTAATACGATTTGTTTTTATTTTTAACTAAAAGGTATTTTGTAATTTGATTCTTTTCATCTTTCTTTACGTGAGATCTCCTATTTAGAGTCACCTAGAAGGGAAATTGAATTTGCAAGCCCTATTTGATTTCTCTGCTTAAGAATCATTTTCTCATCTTTCTTTTATCATTAGTTTCTTAATAATGTCCTTTTGCATACGATTACATGCTCTGGTGATTAGTGACAAGATGACAAGGCTCGCAGGCTCGCTGAGATGAACTAGAAGAATAGGGCCGAGAATTATATGCTCATCGTTGGCTATGCTTCAGATGTTTGGAGGACCTCAAGGAGCCCAAGCAGGACTTATGGCTCGAAAGCAGAGGATAGAAGTAACCGTTGGATGTAGCATTCCTGAGAACGATGGGAGAAGGCATGAACTAACTTTAAGTGTTGATAGCTACAAGAGGAGGAGAGGGCTCCTTTGAGATGTACTGTTGTTGTACGTTGCTCGGATTCTTCAAGATTGTGAACGGGTACATGTCGAATACTCCAAAAATAGTGTAATTTTGAAGAATCCGACATGGGTGTGACAATATTTTTAGACTAGAGTCCAAGAAACTTAGCAAGTGTTGTTTACCACCACTAATCTGTTGTTTCTAAGTATGACCTGGTATATGCTTTTGTTATTAAGCCAAATGGATTATCCTTCCCTTTGGATTGTTGTTACTAGGTTCATTTACAAAACGTGAATTAAGAGTACATTCGACTATTATATCAAGTATGATGTATGCTTTTATTGCTTTTATTGCAGTTACACTGGTTTTATTAGGGGAGCCGTGGAAATAGCCCCTTGCATAAATGTAAGGTGAGGCTTCGTATGATAGATCCTTGTGGGGTTCGGTCCTTTTCCTGATCTGTGCATAGCGGGTGCTTTAGTATACTGGGTTGCCCTTACTAAGAACAACACTCTTTTATCTTTCAAAAATAGTGCACTGGGTTGGCCTTATCGAGAACAATGCTCTTTAATCTTTCAAAATTTTCTAGCAGGTGCCTCCCATACGCTTACAAAAAGTCTCGTCTAAGTTCTTTGATATATTTGAAATAAGCAGCGTGTAAGTATTTCTGGCGTACCAAAAGAAGCAAATGTGCACTGCTTCAGAATAAACAGCTCGTACTGAGCCTTTAAATGGCTAATATTACCATGTCAATGTGAAGGATTTTTCTGGTGAAATTTTTATCCCTGCATTAATGTGTTATTTTTACTCTTTCGCTTTCCTAATTCCTATCACGTTATCCAATTGATACTGATATTTAGAAAATGAAATAGGCAAGTAACTTGTTCAATTTATTATTGTTCACAATAAATTTTCTCATGTATATAAAAAATAAATTGCAATCATAAAATTAAAAGAAAGAAAGATTTTATTTATCTGGCACATCTTTTTTTTTTTTTTAATGATAACCGTAGTACCGACAACAGATATCAAATAACACCTAAGACCTCATGGTTCTCACCCACTTCATTGACCACTAAGCCAACCCTCGCGTGCAACATATCTTTGGAATGTAGAATGATTTTAAATCTTCTTGAGATGTATTTGTAAGTTACTAGACTAATAGATGTATTTGTAACTATATGGCATGCCTTAAAGGCCTCCAAAATTATTTATCCTTTTTGTTCTTTTTTTGGACATTAATTGAGTTTTCTTTTTATTTTAAATATTTATGTGTTTAAAGGAAATTCAAAAGTCACTATATTTTATTCTATTAATTATATAGTAAAAGAAAAAATTATTTATGTATTTAAAGAAAACTTAAAAGTCATTATATTTAACTCTATTCACCATATATATATATATATATATATATATATATATATATATATATATAAATGATTTATTATTTTTTCTTATTTTATTGGCCTTTTTTTCTTATTTAAATCAATTATTTTATTTTATAATTAAATAAATTACTTAATTTATTATAATTAAATATTTAATTAATGAAGAAACATTTACAACAAAAACTCTTTACACATCAATTAAAATGAGTAATTATTCATAACTCACATTTCTTTAATATAAACTCTTGATAAATTTATTTATTTATTTATTTATTTATTTTCACCTTCTTCTAATTACAAAATGACAATATCTTTTAATATGTAAGTATTTATTTTTATGACTTATTATTTTTCTTCTTTTATTGGATTTTTTAATTTAAATTAATTATTTTATTATAAAATTAAATAAATTACTTAATTTATTACAATTAAATATTTTATTAATGAAGGAACATTTATAACCAAAACTCTTCACATATCAATTGAAATGAGTAATTATTTATAACTCACATCTCCTTAATATAAACTCTTAATAAATTATTTATTTATTTATTTTCACCTTCTTCTAATTACAAAATGACAAAATCTTTTAATATTGTAAGTATTTAATTTTTATTATTTAAATATATTTATAATGAGTAATTACACATGATTCACACCTTTAATTTTTATCTTTAATAATATTCATAACCCCCATTATGTTCATGTCCATAACCTTCAAGCCTTAATTTGTAAGTTTATCATGTCTTATGGTAATCTATTACTTTGCCTATATAAATTTATATTTAGTTTCATGAAGACTCCCATTCATCTTATGTTCTCTTTCATGTTTTAGTTTTTCTTTTTCTTTTCTTCTTTAATTTCTTCATTTAGGTAAATTGTATGTTTTAGATATGTATCTCAAATCCTTTTATTGTTACTATATAGTTTCTTTTTTCATTCTTTCTTTACTGTATCAATTGTTCCTGTTCTTTTTTGTTTTTATTTCCTATTTCATTAATTTTAGTTAGACATGTTATGCTATTGATCTTTGTGTTTTAGATATGTATCTAAGACTTTTTTTTTTTTAATTAGAAATGCTTAAAATTACAATATTAATTATTACTACTTTCTTTTGTCTTTATTTTCTATTTCATTAATTTTAATTGAATATGTTATGTTGTTGATTTTCGTTTAAGGCTTCTCCTAATTGAATGATTTAAAACTGAAATAGTAAAGTACTTGAATTGTCATTTTTGGAGGGGTTTTTGTGATAATTATGGTGTTCGGATTAACTTTCACTTGATTGATATGTGATTGAATTTGAGTTATTTTATTTTTGAAGATATGACAAGTGTTTATAGCGATCTATAAATATAATAAAACGAGATATATAAGTGATGAGGTAATACATTTTTTAGGGTATGATCATGACTTGTATTTGTCTTTTTTAACTTTTTCTTCTTTATTTCTCTATAGAATTATTTAATCACTTTTTTTTTTACGAACTTAATTGTTGTTCACGAGTCAAGGAGATTTAATTTGCGTGATTAAGTTCTTTGCTTTCTTGATCCACTATCAGTTACAGTTCCTCCATTATAAGTTTTAATTTTAAATAACACTAAAGGCTATACACATAATTACTTAAGTCTCTGAAGTATCATATATATATATATATATATATATATATATATATGTATGTATGTATATTTTTCATTGATCTTTTACCTTATCTTTTTTAATTGTTATTCGATTTTAACTGCTTACGAACTTACTGGTTAACCATTAAAAAAATATAAAAAAAATAAAAGACACTTTTTTCAAATATTGAAGGAGTATTACTGGCTTCTTTTATATAATATTTATGAATCCACCTTATCCTTTACAAATGTCATTCTTTATTTTTCACACTACACAAACATTATATATTATGATTGATGATATGATAAATATGCATGCAGAAACAACAAAATTGAATGTTGTCGTTTGATTTGTAAACTAGGAAGAGAAATCTACGATAATCATTTACAAGTCATGAATTTATAAGAGGAACATAACAATAAATATATTTTTCAGTAGTATCATTTTTTCTTCATATTGTTATTCTTCTTTGTTTCACTAGAGTAGTTTCAAAATAAAGATATGCCATTTGAGTTTTTGAAGGAATTCACTGCAATCTTTATCTATAACAGGAGAATGACTATGAAGTTATCACATTAATTAATGTATTACTACTTCTAATTTTAATTTTTCCTCTGATATTGTTTTTTATTATACACGAAATTAATTAAACACGAAATTAAGTGTTAAATAAATTAGAATTTAGAATTTAATTTATTTGGATTTGAAAATTGAAAAACATCTTTAAAATTTCATGAATCTAATTTATATCTTTAATATCGCGCAAAGCACGAGCAAATTTGCTAGTACTTAAATAAAGAAAGTCAACGTCACAATCAGATAATAAAATCACATAAATTACACTGCTGTAGTAAATTAGAGTTATTTTTTTAACAAAATTATATGCTACTATCCAATGAAGCTAGGCACAAAAAGTTATTCGCACGTTATGATTTTTCCTTATTCTTTGACTTGATTGGTTATATTTCCATAGCCATGTTAAGAGTTGACTAAAGAAACTTATGAAGCGCAGATTCTGAGATTCTAACTAGTATATTGCATCTCCTTCACAGTTATGAAAGTTGTTTCAGTTGAAGGGGTTAAAATAGAATAGAATCTAACTGTGTTAGCCTCAAATTATATTATAGGATTAAAATTACACGTTTTATTTTATGAAAGGTTAAATTTATTTAACCCATTAGTACAAGAATCAAAATCAAAATTAAAAATAACTTAAGGACTAAAATTATTATTTTTTCCTTAAATATAATATCTTCATTAAAAGTTAGTTCTAATAATTATAACCAGTTAAGATGTCCAAATTTGACAGTTAACTCTTAATATTTAAAAAATACAAAAAGGAAGAAAGCAAAATATTTAAAACATGAGTTATGATTGTCGCTTAATCAAGACATTGTTAAATTTCAATTCAAAGCTGCAACCTGAATTAAGGAGATCTTCAAAAATATTTTCTATCCGAAAAAGATCATCCTAACCATGTTGATTGGCATTCAAAGGTCTTTCAATTTTTCTTTCAGCACCTACCTTTGGAATCTAGAAATATAACTCACTGATAGAAACTCCGAAGTCCTCAAAAATGAGAAGAAATTTTGAAAACTCAAATCTAGAATTAGTTGACAGACAAATGGAGATGTGAACACAAAATTCATTCACAGTTCCACCCTGAACAGAAGAAAGAGAAACATAATCCTCAAACTCCTTGATTATGTTGGTAACTAGATCTATGATCGGTATGAAGTCAGGCATATCATTGAAACTTTTTATTCCAACCTCTACACAACATAACACCTTAGTTCTACCAGTGAAGGCTTTCTTGGACAACAATGCACCATCCTGGAAAACCCCGAGACTAGTTAGGCAGGATGCTAGAGGATAATGAGATTAAACAGGTTATTGTCTCTATAAAACCCATGAAATCCTCTAGACCTGGTGGTCTCCACCCTTTCTTTTGCTAAAATTTTTGGGGTATTTTAGAGCCTAAAGTATCTAACTTTGTCAAGCACACCTTCATCTTCCAAATGATGGACCTTTAGGTTAACAAGGCTTTCCTCTGCTTTATTTCTAAGTGTGCCAATGCGACCAACTTTAAGAATTATAGATCAATATGGCTCTGCAATACTTTGTATAAGATTGTGACTAAGATTATTGTCCCAAGGATCAAACCTCACTTACCCAACCTTATAGGTCCCATTCAGGCTAGTTTTCTTGCTAACAAAATAACATCTAACAATGTCATCGCGGTTCCAGAGTTCATTACCTAATAAAGGCAATAGAGAATCTGATCCTTAAAATTAGTTTTAAGAAAGTTTTTGAAAGGATTAAATGGTCCTTCATCTACTAAGTTTTTGAAAGGATTAAATGGTCCTTCATCTACTATACTCTTATCTACTTTAGGTTCCTTAGGAATATGATTAATCTAATCATGTACTACATCTTCTCATCCTCCATCTCTGTCTTGGATGGTAACAACACCAATTTTGTAAGACCAACAGAAAGATAAGACAAGGAGATTCATTTTATCCTTACCTCTTCATCCTTCTCATGAAAATGCTTGTAGAAAGATTGATTAGCAAGTTGCCTACAAGCATTTGGACTCCTATCAATGCCTGCAAATCAGACCCTAGAATCTCCTACTTATTATATGTTGATGACCTAACCATCTTTAACATAGACACTACCACCAGTTATCAAAATATCAATAATACCCTTTACGAGTTTAGCCTATTTCTAGCCAAACGATCAATTATTTAAACAACAGAGTAATTTATAGTAAGAACTACATCTCTACTCTTATTGACTAATACACTAATGTCCTGACTATTAGAAAGAACTCTTAATTTAAAAAGCACCTAGGCTATCCTATCTTCCACAATAGACCCACCTAGAGTGAATTTCAATACACTATACATAACATGAACACCAAATTGACAGACTAGAAAACCAAGTTGTTGATTATGACCGGTAGAACACATACTCTTAACTAAATCTAGTCAAAGTAGCATCCCTAATAATGTCATCCATAATATCAGGTTTTTTTTATCACACCACTATTATCGTCAATAGACTCCAACAAAACTCCATTTGGGGTACCACAGCTGAGAAAAAAATCAACCTGTTGAGTTAGGACACCATTACTAATTCCAAAAAGAATAGAGGCTTTGGGGTTTTAAAAAATAAGATTAAAAATAAAGTAATTCATGTAGGATTAGTCTAAAGAATGTACAATAATCTTTATTCCCTTTGTTCCAGGGTTCTCCACCATATAAACTATAACATTAGGACCATAAGAAGAACCCCTATCTCTAAAACATGAAAATTGTAACGATCAATTTCGTTGTTACTAACGATATCTACCATAAAGGTATAAGAATCTCATTCGTAATTGGTGTTAGGATCAAATTCCTTGATTTGTAAGTTCACTAATTATGAATTAAGGTCATATAATACCCTTAGCAAAAAGTTAAGTTAGAAATGTCTGTACCGGTTTAGTTTTGAGCTAACTTTAAACTAGGGTGAACTTCAAATGAGGACTCCTCCTAGAATATAAGGAGTTATGGGGCCCAATACGCATCAAATTAAAGATATATGAGTTTTTCAATGCAACCAACCATTTATTAATCTACTTCTCAAGTAAAAATTGATGACCAATTTACTGATTATTGTCTATGCTAAAAAGTTAGGCTACTGTAGCAGGATCAAGCAACTATAGTGAGATTTTTTCCACTATAGAGGGATGGTGAAAGTATATAAGCCTAATCTTGATGGATTTTAGTTTCAGAACTCAAAATTATCAATTCCTAAACCTAGAGATGTGTTTTCTTCAACTTTCTATCAATTTCCTCCTTCAAGGTAAGTTTTTCCATCAATCTTGATGCAAATCATGTTGTATAAAGACCATTTACAAGGAGTCAAAAAAGGAAACTTCAAATCTTACAAGGACTATTTTCAAAGAGGGAAGCGTTAGAACTTGTTTAGAGCACCAAACAAGGCCCTTAATTTATTAAGGGTAGAATAGTAATAACTAGTAGTTCCTCTAGTATAAATAATAGATATTTTTATTTTGTGTTTAGTTTATGTTGAATATTGAAAATACTCCACTTTGAGAGTTGAGAGATTGGTTGAGCTTTGGTTGAACTTGTTTAGGAATGGAGGTTGCAATGTGATTAATTCTCTTATTGATCTTTATCAAAGGTTAGGTGCTTTTGTAGATTTATCAAGTAAAGCTTTTTGAATTTAATATACCCATTAGTTGCTCTTGATTTTCTAATTTGTGTGTCTAATCTCATTTCCTATTTTTTTCTTTTCTTTGTTCTTAATTTCAAATTAGGATTCTTAGTCTTTGAGTTTTCTTCTTTTCTTAATGTTGTAGTTAATTAGGATTTTTAGGACTAATTTTCATCAAGTTGGTATCAAAGTCTTGGAATAGGTTTGTTTCCACACACCTAATCTTGGGATTTTGATATTCCACAAAACAAAAATCTGAAAAAATAATCCAAAAGTTTTCTTGTTTGGCTTCTTATTTTTTGACACTAGATTCTTGTTCCCTAGTGTCTTATGAGTCTATTTTCAAGATTTTGTATTATTTGAAGTTTGAAAAAAGAATCTACCATTATTGGATTTAAGGCTTTAAAACTTTGAAGAATTTTAAAATAGGTATTTTGATTGAGGCTGAATTGAAGCTTAAAAATTAGTGGGTTAGTTCTCTAGGTCGAGGAGGAGCTATTTGGTGAAGTTTTGAGTTGGGGTTTGTGATTGATGTTCTTGGTATTCAAGATGCCCTTCATAAGTGTATGAGGAAGAATAAGCAAAAAGAATATTTTGATTCAAGTTCTCAATTGAAAGATGTTGAAAGTTGTTTGTGGTCCCAAAACTAGATAAACTGGGGCCAAAAGTGTACAAAATCTTAAAAAAATAAAAAAAAATCACCGTCCAATTAGAAACTGTCACGTTAGAAACCGCATCAGGCCTCATTTAGCTGCTTCTGGACAGTGACTCCAACTTCATTTAGCGGCTTCTTACATGGCTTCCACCCCAACCGATGCTCAAGGTCGGCTCATTCGAGCAGATAGCTCTCCATTAGAGCACAATAACTCCAGACGCGCCTCAACGCGTATGTACACTTTGGAGAGAAGGTTTTCTGCACAAAAAATTTCAAACCCCAAAAATATTCTAAGTGTTGGAACTTTTAACACTCCAATATTTTTCTAAGTGTCAAAATTCCTACTTTTCTTCTAAACTCATTTCTTTTTTAATTTCTCAACTACTTAACATCTAATTAATATCTTTATTTACTTGTTTGCTAGTTTCTAATTCATAACACTCTTCTTTAATTCTTACAACTAATCAACAAGAAGTAATTCTTCTTCTTTTTGTTATTAATTCTTGAGTCCGTTTCTTTATGTTCTTTTCTCTTTTTAATGTCATATCCGTTTCTTTATGTTATTTTCTCTTTTTAATGTCATAGTTAGCTTTTTGATTCAAGCCCATTAGTTTAATTAAGCCATCCATCTTTCATTAAACAAAAATTTATTCTGGTCAAGAGTAGACATTAACATTTTGACACATCTTCGGAATTAAGAAAGATTTAGCTTTAGCAAAACTAATTGTGACGCAATTAAAGTGTGAAAATATGAGTGTTGTGAGGATTTTGTTTAACTAACACTAACATTGTTTTTTGTTTTTGTTTAGTCCTTTTTTTTTTTTTGAAAAATAGGCCTCATGATAATGGGAAACGAATCTCAAGGCCTTTTGGGAGATGTTTCATTGCGTCCCCTAAAGCAATTGCTTGTTGTTGTTTGCCGTAGATTGGATGTAATGATGATAGGATGGGAAGTATGGAAGGTAGGGTGGAAAATATGGAAGGTCATTTAAGTACGTCAAGTCTCCTCTTCTAACTATTGGTCAAGCTTCTTCAAGTAGGCAACCTCAAAACACATCTTTCACTATTTCTCTATCTAATCCCATACTACGAAGAAAAAATCCACCTCCACAAAACCAAGCTCCATGAGATGTCCTTCAACCACACCAAGTCCAATTCAATCAAGATCCTCCTAACTAAAACCTACCCAACCAAGAAGATAATAATGAATCAGATAAAGACAACAACATGGGAAGGGTAATAGTATATTGAGGATGAGTATGGTGTTTGGGATAATGTCCCAAGGATATAAAGGTGGATATAGAGGACGAGGAGTTAGACATGGTTCGATGATACAAAGAGGAAGGTTCAAGAGGAATCAAGAACGAGTTGGGTGCTAAGGAGAGTACTATGAAAACCAAGAAGGGTATGGGACACAAGATAGTGGCTTCAATTCAATCAAAGTCACTCTTTATATTTTCATAGGAGGGAGTAATCCCGAAACCTATATTTATAGGGAGTTACAATGTGAGAGGATCTTCCAATCAAATGACTGAACAAAATCAAGAAAGCTACATATGTCATTGCTCATTTTGAAGGGTTTGCTTTAACTTTAGTGGGAATTCATCAGAAGACTTCATCGATCTTGTGGTCAAGCTAACATACCAATATGGGAGAGGTTAAAAGAACTCATGAGAAACAAGTATGTACCAGAAAGGTATAAGAAAGAACAAATCACAAATTTCTATAACTTAAAATAAGAAAGCAAAAGTGTTGAGGAATACTATGATGAGATTCAAGTCATGTCAATGAGATTTGAGTATGAAGAGTATTCTAATCATACCAAGATTCGTGTCAAGAATAGGTTGAACAAATAGATCTCTTCTAAGATGATTCTTCACAAGTTTGAATTCATTGATGATGCTGTAAGAGTGATTATTGAAATTAAAAAGAATATTAAGAAAAAGAAAACCTTCAAGTCAAATGGGTTTTCAACTTCAACTTCTTGGGGTAAGAACAAGAAATGGGTGGTTCAATCTTCTTCTAGTTGTAACAAAAGCAAAGAGTTATAAAAAGCCATTTGATAGAAAACCACTATTTGAGAAAGATACTCTAAAGAATATGCCAAAATAAAGGGATAACAATAGCTTATTTAAGATCCTAAGGGTTTTCAATATTACAAATTCAAAGGTTGGGGTCATAATATGAGTAATTATCCCAATAGGAGAGATTGTTCTTCATGAAGGAGAACTACACTACAAAAATAAGGTGGGTCAAGAGGAAGTGCATGAGCAAGAAGATGAAAACTTTGGGGTTGATAAAGAAGATCAAGATCCTTATGAAGGGTAGATTATCGTTCCTAATAGGTTAATGATGAGGGTTCCAATAGAGAAGTTGTTGTCTCAAGAAGAGGATCTTAGGTTCCTAACTATGTGGTGAGGAGGGTCATGATTAATAAAGTTATGGATGATCCAAGCCAAAGAGAGAACCTCTTTCATTCCAAATGTCTAATCAAAGAAAATGTCTGCTCCTTCATCATAGATATTAAAAGTTGTGCCAATGTTGCTAGTACCACTTTTGTGGAATTCTTGAAGATTCCTACAACCAAGCATGCTAGACCATAAAAACTTTAATGGCTTAGCAAAAGTGGAGAATTGAGGGTACATAGGCAAGTCTTAACTAAGTTCAAAATTGGGAACTACCAAGATGAGATCTTATATGATGTGGTTCCCATGCAAGCTTTCCATGTGTTGCTTGGGAGACCTTGGCAATATGATCGTTCAATGAAGTATTATAGAAGGACCAATAGGTATTTACTTGTATTAAATGGTCACAAATACACTCTATAACCTATGTCACCTTTGCAAGTTAATGAAGTTTACCAAATAATGAGGGATTTGAAGGAGAAAAGCAAAGGTAAAAAAAGGGAGTATGAGGATGTCATTACCATAGAAAAAGAAAAGAGGGAACCCGATGGACGTAATAAGGTGGTGTTATTGACTAAGTACAAGAAGGTTAGGGAGGAGGTTGAAACCCAAAGTTATTTGATCCTTATCACACATAAGGATCAAGTATTTCAAACTAACCATTTTATTTATTCATTTCCCTATTCTGTTTCTTGTCTTTTATAGGATTATGATGATAGCTTTCCCAAGGAGCGTCCAAGTGGATTATCCTCTCTTCAGGGTATCGAATATCAAATTGACTTCATACTATTTTCTCAATTACCAAACAAACCATCTAATTAAAGTAATTCGGAAGACACAAAACAACTTCAAAGGCAAGTTGAGGACCTCCTCAACAAAGGATATGTGAGAGAGAGCTTGATCCCATGAAGCGTCCAAGTCATATTGGTTCCATGTTAGATATAATGGTAAAGTATCACCACCCTACCCCTAGATTAGATGACATGTTAGATAAGCTTAATGGTTCTTGTGTGTTTTCAAAAATAATCTTAGGAATGGGTACTATAAAATCCAAATGAATCTCGATATGAATGGAAAATCACCTTTAAAACTAAGTTTATCCTATACAAATGGATGGTGATGCCCTTTTGTCTCACCAATTCTCCTAGTACCTTTATGCGATTAATGACCTATGTGATGAAATCGTTCATAGGGTTATGTGTTGTGGTGTACTTCGATGATATTTTAGTATATATAAAATCAATAGATGACCATTTTGAGCATTTAAAGTGTGTTTTTTATGTGCTTATACAAGAGCCATTATTTGTCAATCTTGAAAAATGCTTTTTTTGTGTTGATGAAGCTATCTTTTCGGGATTTGATGTAAGCTCATGGGGTGTTAAAGTGAATAAATCTAAGATAGATGCTATAATAACTTGGCATACTCCAAAATCTATTAGTAATGTAAGAAGTTTTTATAGATTTTCTAGTTTTTATATAAGGTTTATCAAAGGGTTTAACACCATAGTCGCCTCATTGATCAAGGTAATCTAAAAGGATAAGCCTTTCAAGTGGGGTGATAAGAAAGTAAAAGTGTTTGAAACTTTGAAATCTATGCTTAGCTCTATCCTTTGTTACAATTGCTCGATTTTGAGAAAATATTTAAAGATGAATGCGATGTTAGTAAAGTAGGCATCAGAGCCATCTTAATGCAATACCAAAAGCCTATTTCTTATTCTAGTGAGAAGTTAAAAGGTACAACTTTAAACTTCTCTACTTATGACCTTAAATTGTATGCTTTAATTAAAGCATTGGGCAATTGGCAACATTACTTGTGGTCCAAAGAATTTGTCATTCAGACCGATCATAAGTCCTTGAAACATCTTGGGGCCCAAGAAAAGTCGACTAAAAGGCATGCCAAGTGGATTGAGTTTCGTGAAACTTTCTCCTATGTAATCTAATATAAGAAGGGAAAGGAAAATGTGGTGGTCGATGACTTATCAAGAAAACATGTTTTGATAAATACTTTATCTTCTAAATTGATAGTCTTTGAATTATTAAATACATTATATCCCAATGATTCCTACTTTGCATAAATTTTCTAGATTTTTAAGAATGGGCAAGGAAAAGGTGGACAAGGGATAGAAGTTCTATTTTCTTTTCTAAGTTTGATGGTTTCTTATTCAAAGGTAAAAGCCTTTAATCATGAGCTCTTGGAGGAAACTTCTTGTGAGGGAGGCACATAATGGGGGGGGATTAATGGGTCACTTTGGTATTGATACAACCTTGGGGATCTTGAAGAACAATTTTACTGGCCAAAAATGTGAATTGATATTGCTAAAATTAGTGGTCAATGTGTTGAGTGTAGAAGTGCTAAATATAGGCTTCTTCCCCAAGGCTTTTATAACCCTCTCCCCTCTCCTCAAATACGTTGGTGTGAAATCTTTATGAATTTTGTGTTAGGCTTGCCAAGTATTAATCTAGGAAAAGATAACATTTGTATGGTGGTTGACCGATTCTCTAAAATGGCTCATCTTATTGCATGTAATAAGTGTGATAAGGCACCTTATTTTGCATATTTATTTGTTGAGAATATGGTCAAGTTTCATGGTATTCCCACGACCATAGTTAGTGATAGGTACTCTGAGTTTCTTATCCATTTTTGGAAAGCATTGCGGAGCTGCCTTGGGACTAGATTATTATTTCCACCTCTTGTCACCCATAAACCAATGGCCAAACCGATGTGGTGAATAGGTCTTTGGGTGCTATTATTTGGGCCATGGTTAAGGGAAAATTGAACTCTTAGGAGGAGCATTTTCCTTTAGTTAAATTTTCATATAATAGAGTAATTCATAATCCTATCGACATGACTCCTTTGAAATTGTTTATGGTTTTAATCTACCAACCCTTTACATCTCACACCTTTGCCTCAAGATGTTGTTTTGAGTTTAGATGGTAATCAAAGATATGAACCTGAGAAGAAACTACATGAGAAGGTTTGGCTCCAACTTGAAAAGAAAAATCAAGACACGACAAAGAAAGCAAACAAAGGGAGAAAAAGAGTTGTGTTTGAACTGGGAGATTGGGTGTGGATCCATTTTCACAAGGAAAGGTTCCCAAACAAAATAAAAGGAAAGTTTATTCCTATAGGATATGGTCCATTTCAAGTTCTTTAAAGACTCAATGACAATTCCTACAAGATTGACCTACCTCTGGATTATAAAGTCCGAAACACTTTCAATGTGAGTGATCTCTCCCTCTTTGATGTGCAAGAGGATGATACTTCAAATTTAAGGACAAGTTTCTTTCAATAAGTGGAGAATAATGAAAATCATGTTGCCTCAAGACCTTTTACAAGGAGTCAAGCAAGGGAACTTCAAGCCCTACAAGGACTATTTGCAACAAGAGAAGAATTTGAGCTTGTTTGGGAGCACCAAATAAGGCCCTTAATTCATTAAGCGTAGAATAGTAATAAATAGTAGTTCCTATAGTATATTAATGTCATGTTTAGTTTATGTTGAATATTGAAAATACTCCACTATGTGTAATACCTCAAATTTTTTTCTAGCTTAAATTCGTTCATAGAATGGTAAGGGATGTCTTCCAAAATGATTAATATTTGATTCCCATATAATTTTCTAGATTTCAACTTTTCATTGTGTGGACAATTAAATAAGATTTACATCGATACCAAATTCGCCTAAATCCGACACTCGGTGAAGAAGTTAGAGCATTTTTAAGTTGACAATATGCCAACTGGGCAGTCATCCCGTTGCGGTGAAGGACAATTCATAATTGTCACTTTCCAGTGGACCATCGCGATGTTGATGCATCACGGTGAGGTCCAAATTCCCATTTGTCAATTTTCAGTGGAACTCTATGATATTGGTGCATCACGGAGAGGTCCATTTTCCTAACTATCGAATCCAGTGGGACAACGCGATAGCTCCGCATTGCGGAGGACCCTAATTTCCCATTTGTCAGTTTCCAGTGAGCCACCGCGATAGTGGTATGTCGCGGTGGTCCATTAAATCGAGACCCCAGTTCAATTTTTTCAGTTTAATTTAAAAGTTAAAAGGGATATTTTGGACTTCTCCCATCTCCCAATTTCGTCCTAACACAAGATTTATGGATATTACAAGCATCTTATGATATATTTCTCAAGATTTATCTCAACCAAAAACCCTAAGCTTCAACAATCAACCTCAAGAATCTCAAGATTCCACCATCCTTTTTCTAAATTAATTCAAGATTCCCAATGCAAGAATTCTAAGAACTATCATTCAAGAGCACAAATAGAGTTTCAAAATCAAGGATCATCTAGTTCATCATCTAAGGTATGTGGGGTTTGAACAAGGACAAATCTTTCATTTTTGTGCCCAAAAACTTGAATTTTATTAAAGATTACATGATTTACAAGTTGGGGTTTATACCCAAAGCATCTTGTTTTGAGTTTATGAAGATATAAGTGATGTAAGCCTTGAATTACATGTTTATCCCACCTATTTATGCTTTGAATTGAGAATTTATATCATGAATTGTACATCCCTATTGAAAATTGATATTTTTTTCAAGTGTTTTCCAAGATAATTGTTGAGAACTAAGCTTCATTATGAAATTATGATCATTTAAGTACATATGCTTTAAACCCAAGTATGAATTTGATATTTCATGAAAAGTATATTATTAGCATGCTTTAATAAGCAAGTATTCAAATTTTAAAGAAAGATTAATCTTTCGAACCTAAGCTAAGATAGTAATCCACATTATTTATTATTTAAAGTAAAGAGAAGTATAATTGATTTTCATTATAAACCCTTGTGCTGCTTTAAGGTGGATTTTCTAGAAGTTCTGAGCAATATGTATGGGAGTAGTATTTAGCACCGAGTTGGGTATGATTCCAAGGCTTCATGCCCCAGAACTATGTGCCATCATAAGTTTCTAAGTTGCCCATAATGGGCTAAGAGAGTGATCACTTAAGTTAAGGTTCTATTCTGATAGCAAGGGTAGAACGACTCTCCCCAATGTAGGAAAGTCGTTGGACTCCATGTCATCTTACATGGTTTATGTCGGTTAGAAGAAACTCCTCGAGTCCCAAAGTCCCTAAGTCCCAAAGTTCTAAGATTTCCAAAGCTCCCAAAGCTTCTAAGTTTCAAAAGAAAGAATGATAGAAAAGCTTTTATAAGACTAAGTGTTATGACTCACTAGATTTACAAGTATGATATGTTATACATGATTTTATATTTTGATATTTTAGATAATCAAGCTTATGTGAGTCATATACATCCACATGCATTTACTTTCTAATTATGATGATGTTTACTTATGCAGTACATCCCTATATACTCAGTACATCCTTAAAGTGTTGATCTATACATATGCATATGTGCTTCATTGTCTTATAATGTAGGTTCAGGTGCTCAGTATCAGTAGTGTGAGTAGTTTGAGCATCTTTATCTATGTTCTCACAGTTTGTGAGTCCTCATGATTCGAGAGCCTAGTTCTTTAGATTTCCAGCTTTCATAGTAATTGAGTTATCATTTTCAGTTTAGCCTGAGTCAGTTAGGGCTCTATCCCAATGGCTCTCTAGTTCTTTAGTAGTAGAGGCTTTTCGGACTACGGGTTTAGTTACAGACTTTCAGTATTTGTTATTCAGACAGTATCTACAATTTATTCAATTTAGTTTTTGGTATAATAGATTATTATTTCTTGATTAGATTATCTTAAAGTGTGGTTCAGATCTAGTAGCAGGCTCAAAGGGTTAGCTTGGGGCTACTCATAGCCTTGAGCATTGTGTGATATCTTGGGATTAGATTTTGGGGAGTTATAAACTTGGTATCAGAGCCTAAGGTTTAAAGAGTCCTAGGGAGTCAGACAAGCCGCGTTACGTAGAGTATTGATCATGGGTATAAAGCGTACCCTATCTATTAGCAAGAGGCTATGAAGCGTTTTAGGAAAATCCTCTCTTTCTTTCATAATCCATCGTGCTTACAGCTATCTCTATCTGTTATTAACTCATGCTCTTTTATGAAAGAACATGCCTCCTCATAGAGAAAATCCCCTAGAAATGATAACCATCCACCCCAACTTGTTGATCCCCTGAATAAGAATGTATCACATGCCAAATTTTAGGCTGTTTTTCAGGCGTTAGCCCAAGCTATGATCGCTAATGTTCAAGACAATAATCAGGTTATAGTTCCATGTGGACAAGTAGGTGATTTAGCTATAACCAAACTTCATAACTTTATGAGGATGAATCCACCTGAATTCTTTGGGTCACAAGTAGGTAAGGACCCTCAATTATATCTTTATGAGGTGAAAAAAATTACCCAAGTTATGTATGTCACTGAAGAGGAGAGTGTAGAATTGACTTCGTATAGGTTAAAAGATATTGCGTATGATTGGGTTGTCATGTGGAAGAAAGGTAGGGGTGAGAATGTACCTCCCATAAGTTGGCAGGTATTCCAAGATGCTTTTCTAGACAGGATCTATCGGCAAGAGTTACGAGAAGCCAAGGTTGAGGAGTTCATGAACCTGAGGTAGGTCTTAATGACTATAAAAAATTACTGCCTTAAGTTCAACCAATTATCTAAGTATTCTCCCAAGTTGATAGATGACGCCAGATCTAGTATGAGTAAGTTTGTTACTAGAGTATTGGGATTGGTAGTCAAGGAATGTATGACTGTCATAATTATCAGAGATATGGATCTTTCTAGGTTGATAAATCATGCCCAACGGATTAAGGTAGATAAGTTGAAGGGAAGAGAGAGAGAAAATAAGAAGGCTAGAACAAGACAGTTTGAGATGGTTAGTCAAGGTCTATAGGGGGAAATCGCTTACAATTTTAGAGTCGTCTGCCATTGCTAACGCCATCTTCAGCTAGTGCTCCTGCTCCTAGAGGTATACAGGAGTAGTGGGGTAAGTCTTCTATGTCCAGGTACTAGAATAGTGTGAGCGGTAAGCCCAATTATCCTCCATATGCTAAGTGTGGTAGAACTTATCCTGGTGAGTGCTTGGCTGGACAAAAACATTGTTTTGGTTATGGAAAGTTAGGTCATGGGATTAGAGAGTTCCCGTATGCTATGCAAGAAAACATAGATGTCCGTCCTCAGGTAGGGGCTACTAGTGCACCAGCTCATGCAACTCGCCCAGCCCCTCCTCAGGGCGCATCATCTAGTACTGGTGGTGGTCAGTGCCAGAATCGGTTCTATACTTTACCATTCCACCAGGAGCAGGAGAGCTCCCTAGATATTGTTGCTAGTATGCTTCGTGTCTTCCATTTTGATGATTATGTATTGTTAGACCCTGGGTTGAGTTCTCTTATATGACCTCATTGGTTGCTGTGAATTTTGATATAAGTTCTAAAAAAATCCCTAAGACTTTCTTGGTTTCTACACCTGTAGAGGAATCAGTTGTTGCCGAAAGAATTTATAAAAAGTATCCCATTGTTGTCCTTCCTAAGATCATGTTAGCAAATTTGATAGAATTAGACATGGTTGACTTCGACCTTATTCTTGGTATGGATTGGCTCCATTCTTATTATGCATCCATAAATTATCGCACCTGAGTGGTGAAGTTTTAGTTTCCTGATGAGCCAGCCTTTGAGTGGTTAGGTAATTCAGTGTCTCCCAAAAGTCATTTCATATCCTATCTTAAAGCCAGAAAGCTGATCTCTAAAGGGTGCATCTATCATCTAGTTTGAGTCAAAGACATTAAGTATGAGACTCCAATAGTTCAGTCAGTCAGTATAGTTAATGAGTTTCCTGATGTCTTTCCTGAAGATTTGCTAGGGGTACCTCTCAATAGGGAAATAAAATTCAGAATTGATCTTCTTCTTGATACTCAGCCTATTTTCATTCCTTCAGATTGTATGGCTCCTGCCGAACTTAAGGATTTGAAAGAGCAACTCAAAGATCTTCTAGACAAAGGCTTCATAAGACCTAGTATTTCTCCTTGGGGCGCTCCTATCTTATTCGTCCGAAAGAAGACGGTTCTTTACGTATGTGCATTGACTATCGTCAGTTGAATAAAGTCATAGTCAATAAAAAATATGAATTGATAACTTATTTGACCAACTCCAAGGAGCAAGTTATTTCTCAAAGATAGACCTTAGATCTGGCTATCATCAACTCAAATTAAGGGAATGTGATGTTTAAAAAATAGCCTTCAGGACCTGTTATGGTCATTTTGAGTTTCTAGTCATATCCTACGAGCTAACCAATGCCCCAACAGCTTTCATGGACTTGATGAACCGAGTGTTCAAACAGTCTCTGGACATGTTTGTCATAGTCTTTATCGATGATATTCTTGTCTACTTTTGTAGTGAGGATGATCATGCAGACCAACTCCAAACTGTGTTGCAAACTCTTAGAGATCAACAGTTGTTTACCAAATTTAGCAAATGTGAATTTTGGCTAAGGTCATTTGCTTTCCTCAGTCATGTTATTTCCATGAAGGGTATTAGAGTTGATCCCCAAAAGACAAAAGCTGTAAAAATTAGCCTAGACATATCTCTCCATAAGATATTAGAAGTTTCTTGGGTTTAACTGGATATTACAGACGTTTTGTTGAGGGGTTTCCATCCATTGCATCTTCTGTGACCCGATTGACTCTGAAGAAGGTTAAGTTTCAGTGGTTAGATTCCTGCAAGAAGAGTTTTCAAGAGTTGAAGACTCAACTCACTTCATCCCCAGTCTTAGCATTACCTGATGGTATGGATGGTTTTGTTGTGTATTGCGATGCCTCTAGAGTTGGTTTGGGTTGTGTTTTGATACAGAGAGTTAAGGTCATAGACTATGCCTCTAGGAAGCTTAAGCCTCATGAAAAGAATTACCCAACCCAAGATTTTGAATTAGCTGTTGTGGTGTTTGCTTTGAAAATATGGAGACACTAATTGTATGGTGTGCGTGTTGATGTATTCATGAACCATAAAATCTTGCAATATGTGTTTACACAGAGGGAGTTAAATTTTCATCAGAAAAGGTAGTTAGAACTGCTGAAAGACTATGACATGAGTATGTTGTATCATTCAGGCAAGGCCAATGTAGTGGCAGACGCCCTTAGTCGATTGTCTATGGGCAGTGTTTCTTATGTAGAGAATGATAAGAAAGAGTTAGCTCGGGAAATGCACCGTTTGGATAGGTTGGGTGTTAGGTTGGTTGATTTAGCTGAGGTTAGCATTTGGGTGTAGAGTAGTGTAGAATCTTTCTTAGTTTCTAAGGTGAACGAGAAACAATATCAGGACCCCATCTTGGTTAAGTTGAAGGAGTCGGTTAAAAACCAAAAAATGGAGGTTTTCTCCCAAGGGGGAGATGGTGTGTTGAGATACCAGAGTAGACTGTGTACCATATGTAGATGAGTTGAGATAGCAGATTATGGCTGAGGCGCATGGTGCGCGTTACTCCATTCATCCTGGTGCTACTAAAATGTATTGAGATTTGGAGAAATCTATTGGTGGAGCGGTATGAAGAGAGATATAGTGGAGTTTGTAGCCAAGTGTGCAACTTGTCAACAGGTTAAGGTAGAGCACCAAAGTCCTAGTGATGTTTTGCAAGAGTTCAATATTCCTACTTAGAAGTGGGAAGGGGTGAATATGGACTTTGTAACAGGGTTACCCCATTCACGTCGTCATCATGATTCGATTTGGGTTATTGTGGATAGATTGACTAAGTAAACATATTTCTTACCAGTTCATACGTCCTATACAGCTAAGGATTATGCTAAGTTGTATATCAGAGAGTCATTTAGATTATATAGAGTGCCCTTGTCCATTATCTCAGATAGGTATTCAGTTCACCTCTCAGTTTTGGAAAGCTTTTTAGAAGGGTCTTGGTACCCAAGTTCATCTTAGTTTCGATTTCCATCCTCTGACTGATGGTCAGGCAGAGAGGACTATCCAGACTCTAAAAGATATGTTAAGAGCAGTGTGCTTGATTTTAGGGGTAGCTGGGATGAGCATTTGCCATTGATTGAGTTTGCCCATAACAACAGTTATTATGCTAGCATTTAGATGGCCCCATTTGAGGCACTTTATGGGAGGAGATGTAGATCACCTATCGGATGGTTTGAAGTGGGCGAGGCCACATTGTTAGGGCCAGATATGGTGTAAGAAGCTATGGAGAAAGTACAGTTGATTCAAGAAAGGTTAAAAATAGCTCAGAGTCGTCAGAAGTCGTATGCAGATGTAAGAATAAGAGATCTTGAGTTTGAAGTTGATTATTTAGTCTATTTAAAAGTTTCACCCATGAAGGGGGTAAAGAGATTTGGCAGGAAAGGGAAACTTAGTCCCCATACATCCTGTGTTCCTCGATCATCTCTTTTAAGTCTAAGTTTCAGCTTTATATAGCCATTCATTCGATAGTTTATGCATTTGCAATCAATTGATTCATGCTTTCAGCTGTATATTCCAGTTACCGCCTCAGTTTTCATCATCTCAACTTCTCTAGCCACATTTATGAATGAATATTCCCAAGGGGGAGATATTGTAATACCCCAAATTTTTTCTAGCTTAAATTTGTTCATAGAATGTTCAGGGATGTCTTCCAAAATAATTAATATTTGTTTCGCATAGAATTTTCTAGATTTGAACTTTTCATTGTATGGGAAATTAAATAAACTTTCCATCGATACCAAATTCGCCCAAATTCGATACTCGGTGAAGAATTTTGAGCAATTTTAAGTCGACGGCGTGCCAACTGGGCAGTCACCGCATTGCGGTGAAGGACAATTTCATAATTTTCACTGTCCAGTGGACCACTATGATGTTGATGTGTCGCGGCAAGGTCCAAATTCCCATTTGTCAATTTCCAGTGGACCTCTGCGATATTGGCGTGTCGCGGAGAGGTCCATTTTCTAAATTGTCAAATCCAGTGGGACAACGCAATAGCTCCATATCGTGGAGGACCCCAATTTCCCATTCTTCAGTTTCCAGTGAGCCACTGTGGTATTGGCGTATTCCGGTGATCCATTAAATTGGAACCCCAGTTCATTTTTTTCAGTTTTGTTTAAAAGTTAAAAGGGGTATTTTTGACTATTCCTAGCCCCCAATTACGTCCAAACACAAGATTTAGGGCTTATTACAAGCACTTATGATATATTTCTCAAGACTTCTCTCAACCAAAAACCCTAATCTTTAACAATCAATCTCAAGAATCCCAAGATTCCACCATCCTTTTTCTAAATTAATTCAAGATTCAAGATTTCCAACACAAGAATTCCAAGAACCATCATTCAAGAGCACAAATAGAGTCTCAAATCTTTCATTCTTGTGCCCAAAAACTTGAATTTTATTAAAGATTACATGATTTACATGCTGGAGTTTATACCCAAAGCATCTTGTTTTAAGTTTATAAAGATATAAGTGATTTAATCCTTGAATTCATGTTTATCCCACCTATTTATGATTTGAATTGAGAATTTATATCATGAATTGTACATTCCTATTTTGAATTGATATTTTTTCAAGTGTTTTCCAAGATAATTGTTGTGAACTAGGCTTTATTATGAAATTGTGATCATTTAAGTACATATTCTTTAAACCCAAGTATGAATTTTGAGATTTCATGAAGAGTATATTATTAGCATGCTTTAACAAGCAAGCATTCAGATTTTAAAGAAAGATTGATCTTCCAAACCTAAGCTAAGATAGGAATCCACATTATTTATGATTTAAAGCAAAGATAAGTATAATTGGTTTTCATTATAAACCCTTGTGCTATTTTAAGGTGGATTTCCTAAAAGTTCTGAGCAATAAGTATGGGAGTAGTATTTAGCACCGAGTTGGGTATGATTTCAAGGTCTCATGCCTCAAAACTACGTGCCTCCTTAGGTTTCTGATTTGCCCATAGTGGGCTAAGATAGTGATCACTTAAGTTAAGGTTCTATTTCGATGGTAAGGATAGAACGACTCTCCCCAACGTGCGCAACACGTTGGACTCCATGTCAGCTCACATGGTTTATGTCAGTTAGAAGAAACTCCCTAAGTTCCAAGATTTCCAAAGCTCCCAAAGCTTCTAAGTTTCAAAAGAAAGAATGATAGAAAAGCTTTTATAGGACTAAGTGTTATGACTCACTAGATTTATAAGTATGATATGTTATACATGATTTTATATTTCGATATTTTAGATAATCAAGTTTATGTGAGTCATATACATCCTCATGCATTTACTTTGTAATTATGATGATGTTTACTTATGCAGTACACCCCTATATACTCAGTACATCCTCAAAGTGCTGATCCATATATATGTCTATGTGTTACATTGTTTTATAATGTAGGTTCAGGTGCTCAGTATCAGTAGCGTGAGTAGTTCGAGCATCTCTATCTCCGCACCCACAGTGGGTGAGTCCTCATGATTCGAGGGCCTACTTTTTTAGATTTCCAACTTTCATAGTAATTGAGTTATCATTTTCAGTTTAGCCCAAGTCAGTTAGGGGTCTGCCCAATGGCTCTCTAGTTCTTTAGTAGTAAAGGTTTGTCGTACTATGAGTTTATTTATAGACTTTTAATATTTGTTATTCAGACAGTATCTACAGTTTATTCTTTCAGTTTTTGGTATAACACAACATTATTTCTTGATTAGATTATCTTAAAGTGTGGTTCGGATCTAGTAGCAGGATCAAAGGGTTAGCTTGGGGATACTCGTAGCCTTGAGCACCGTGTGACGTCTTGGGATTAGATTTTGGGGCATTAAACTATGAGAGTTGAGAGATTAGTTGAGATTTGGTTGAACTTTGTTTAGAAATGGAGGTTGCAAGGTGATTAATTCCATTATTGATCTTCATCATTGGTTAGGTGCTTTTGTAGATTAATCAAGTGAGATTTTTGGGTTTAATATACCCATTAGTTGCTCTGGATTTCCTAATTTGTGTCTAATCTCCTCTCCTATATTTTCTTTTTCTTTGTTCTTAATTTCAAATTAGGGTTTTTAGTGTTTTATTTTTTTCTCTTTTCTTAATTTTGTTGTTATATTAGGGTTTTGTAGGACTAATTTACATCAAATCTAATACTTGTTTGATTCTAAAATCCTTAGAATATTATTAGATTGATCCTGGTAGTGGTATAAAGTTACCCTAGATCAATTTTCTGGAGTAAAGTTAATTAATAGGTCAAAATCCCTTGAATTTGAGCTAATACTGATAGATTGTGTTCTTGGGACAAGAGATTGATCGAACCATTCTAAAATATAGAGATTTTGAGATTATTGTTTATTAGATGATTTAGCCTTCGGAATATGAAGAAGCCGGAAGAATATCAATGGTATAGCTTATATGTTGCAGCAGCTTGGCACCCAAATAGGTTAGGTTTAATTGTAGTAGATATTGACGATATGAAACTAAACTACGACACTAGAAATGAACTATGAAAGAAAGTAAAGGCAATCAATGGAGAGATAAATAATTAGACACAAGAAGATGGAGTAACTAAGAACAAAAGGATATATCAAATCCTATACCCTCAATTACAACTATTCAAACACCTAATTCCTATAGTGAACAAGAGGGAGATGATTTCCCTCTAAACCAACATTTCTAAACCAAATTTCAATAAAAGTTTTCCAACAGTCTCACTCAATGAAGAAGCATTCATCAATTCATCAATTATTTAGCCAAAAACTAAGAGAATGAGCTAGCCTACAAAGTATTTATAGTTTAGGATAATTATTAATATTTTAGGTCCCAAAAGTGACCCAATTGCAAGAAAAGGGCCACTGGGGTTGTTTTGATCCGCTCTTGAAGTGCTAGAGCGGATCAAAAGCAAATCCAAAGTGCCTTGGGCGCAAGTCCTTTCCAAGGGGCTTTCTAGCCCCATTTTGCCTTCCCTTTTCTCCTCCAATGATCCTTGGACCAATGGGAGTGCTATCATCCACAAATACACCCTTTTTATGGTAAGGAGGCTTCTTCAAGTACCCCTACTTCATGAACAATCCTTGAATATTTGAAGCTCCCGGGCTTGACTTCTAGTGAATAGTTTGGAGCTAATTTGGATTGTATCATCCTCTTTACTTGAGAAGAATTTGACCTTAAATTCAAGGGGTGCTAATCTTCTATTATGTCAAAGAGTGAAAGGTTGCACACATTAAAGGTATTGTGCACTTGGTATTCCGGAGGAAGGTTAATCTTATAGGCATTGCCATTTATTCTTTCAAGCACTTAAAATGGACCATCACCCTGTTGTATCAATTTGGATTTCCTTTGGGTTGGAAACCTATCCTTCCAGAGGTGCACCCACACCCAATCAGACTGTTCAAGCACAAGTCGCTTCCTTCCCTTGTTTACTCTTTTGGCTACCTTTTGATTCTTCTTATCAAGGTAAATTCTCAACTTCTCATGCAACTTCTTCATGGCTTCTACCCTCTTGTCTCCATCTAAGATTATTACAACATCACTAGGAAAAAGGGTGAGATCTAAAGGGGTAAGGGGGTTAAAATCATAAACGCATTCAAAGGAAGTCATACCAATATTTAAATAGATAACACGATTATAAGCAAATTCGACTAGAGGTAGTTGGTCATCCCAAGAGGCTAGTTTTCCTTTAACTAAGGTACACAACATAAAACCCAAGGTTTTATTTACCACCTCTATTTGACCATCCATTTGTGGGTGGAAAGACGTTGAGAAAAATAATTTGGTGCCAAGCCTACCCCACAACGACCTCCAATAGTGACTTAGGAACTTAAAGTCCCTATCACTAACAATGGTTCCAGGAATTCCATGTATTTTTACAACATGCTCAATAAAAAATGAGTCTACATTAAAAGCATCATCAATCTTATGACATGGAATGAAATGACCATTTTCAGAACCTATCAACCACAATAAAATTGCAATCTCTACCCCTCCTTGTCCTAGGCAATTCCAAAATAAAATCCATAGAGATGTGAAGCCATGGGAATTGAGGAGTGGGTAGTGTAGTGTATAATCCTAGATAAATAAGGTGAGATTTCTTACTTCTACAATCCAAGCATTGTCCACAAATTCTTGTAACACCTTGACGTATCTTAGGCTAATAGAATTGTTCCTCTAGGATTCCAAAGGTCTTGTTAATTCCAAAGTGACCCATCGTACCCCCATTATGTTCCTATCTCACAAATAATTCTCTCCATAAGTTAGAGGGCACACGCAACCTTCTTCATTTGAACAAGAAACCATCAAACTTGGAGTAGGGCATAGAAACACTATCCCTCTCCTAGTACATTCCTATCTTGATAGATTTGAGAAAATTTAGGGTCCTCAGGGTACATTATCTTTAGACTCTCAAATCCCATCAATTTAGAAGATATATAGATAAGAACATGCTTTCTAGACAATGCATCGGCTATCATATTTTCCTTTCCCTTTTTGTATTGAATTACATAAGGGGAAGTATCTAAGAAAGTAATCCACTTGGAATGTCTTTTATTAAGTTTATCTTAGGCCCAAAGATGTTTCTAGGACTCATGATCGGTCTGAATCGCAAACTCCTTGGTCCACAAATAATGTTTCCAATTATCAAATGCTATAATTAAGGCGTATAACTCTAGATCATAGGTAGAATAATGTAGAGTTTCACCCATGATCTTTTCACTAAAATAGGGAATAGGTTTATGATCTTTCATTAAGACGAAACCTATTCCTACCTTACTTACATCACATTCAATCTTAAACACCTTATCAAAATTGGGTAATTATAATAAAGGGGATGAGCTAAGCATAACCTTCAAAGCTTCAAATGTATTTTTTTTCTCATCACCCTATTTAGAAGGTTTGTCTTTATGGATCACCTCTATCAAGGGTGCAACAATGGTACTAAATTCTCTAAAAAATCACCTATTACATCACCAATGGATTTTGGAGTTGGCCAATTCTTGATGGTATTTATATTAGATTCATCCACCATGACTCCTCTTGATCTCACAAAAAATCCTAAGAAAACATTTTTATTCACACTAAAAGAACATTTTTCAAGATTAGCATACAACTTTTCTTTTCTAAATACTTCCAACATATTTTGCAAATATAAGACATGTTCTTCAAGAGATTAGCAATAAACTAGAACATCATCAAAGTATACCACAACAAACTTCTCTATGAACGACTTTATCACATGGTTCATCAACCATATAAAGGTACTAGGAGCGTTGATGAGGCCAAAAAGCATGACCAACCATTCATATAGACCAAACTAGGTCTTGAATATAGTCTTCCACTCAATACCCAATTATATCTAGATTTGGTGGTACCCAATCCTAATATCTATCTTAGAAAACACACAAGAACCATTTAACTCATCAAGCATATCATCCAAACAAAGAATTAAGTGGTAATACTTTATCGTTATTTTATTAATAGATTGGTAATAAATGCACATCGCCATGTTTCATCTTTCTTTGGATCTAGAAACAACAGAACCATATATGAACTGATGCTATCTTTGATGTATCCCTTGTACAAGAGTTCCTCAACTTGTCTTTGGAGCTTTTTTGTGTCCTTTGGATTAGTTTAGTAGGTTGGTTTATTGGGTAATTGAGTGAAACACCCTAGATTTTGGTCCTTGGAAATTTCGTGAGCTTTGAGCTCACTGTTCTTATAATGACTCATCATACCAGTTGTATGATGTGGGTACGGGTCAGGTGACCCAACTCGTAAGGTGTCTTATAGGTGATGGTTAGGTTTCTATTATGGTTACAACTTGGTAGGGATGGGTCGTATGGTTTGGCAATAGATCATTGGGTTGATCCTTCTCTTAATCTAAAACTTAGTAACTTGACTTGGCTCTGAGTATGAGTGGCTCACTAAAAGTTGTAAGGATAGGGTACGGTATATTCTAATCATATGTTGTCCAGTGTCAACCCCTTTATATTCTGCCATGGGTATGACTTAATAATACTAGTCATATGTTGATGTTATGAGTTAGGTAAAGGTGTCATATATTGGATAGAATATGGTGTCCAATTTTTTGATCTGGTGATAATTTGAGGGTACCACTCGTATGATGTGGTGATGAGTTGGAGGGTCAACTCATAACCACCTGTGAGTTTTCCATATATTTTAAGATGAGGGTAGTTTGGACATTTTCTACCCCAAGCCCTTAATATCCCACATCTTATAACACTTTTTGATCATTTATTCTACACTTTAGAAGATTAAAACACTCTCTAAAAACTTCTTAATAGGATTGGGCTAGGGTTTCTTCGAGGTGATCATCTAGAGGCTTAAGGATCAAAATCTCTCTGTGAATCTTCGTAACTTAGGCACGTCGCTCTTTCTTCATTGTTAGTTCATAAAAAGTCATGTGTTGTAAACATTGTTCATGATTCATTAATAGTGGTTTTGTAAACCATGGTTGAGGGTTTGAATGCATAATGTTAGGTATTATTTTCTCGTGTTTTAAATTATGATTATACATGTTTTGATAATGGTTTTACACATATGGGTTCATGGGAATTTTGGTTTAATGAATAGGTTATTCTTAACCCTAGACTTAATGGTTTTTGGCTTTGAATAATGGTTTGATAATGGTATGCCTTCAACCTATTTGTGAAAATATCAGTAAGGAGAATCTTGTCACATATGAATTATGTTTGAACTAAGGCATTGAACTATGAATGTTGATGATTGGTAAATGGTTTTATGAAGGCCTTGTTAGTCATAAATTGATTTAAATTGTAACCTTGGTGGTTTAATTGGCTAAATGGATTTGAGTCCCTAAATATTAAATTGATGTCATCGTTTAGACAATGGGTCTGAGTCCCAAAGTTGATTAATAATGGTTATGGCATGTTGTACGCTTGCAAGTGCGGTTGGTATGATGATACTAATGGGATGCCTTTGGTAATTAATTGAATTAATAGTTGTGTATATGTGTAATGAATGTTTTAATTGGGCCTTAAAGAGGGATGTGCAGCTGGGCCATAAAGTAGAGTTCGAAGGACTAACACTGGAAACCCCACTAGCTGGTGTAAGTGTCTATATGATTGGGAGGTTTGGGTCCCCCAAATGGATATATAAATGAGAGGTTCGAGTCCCCATAATAAATAGGAGGTTTAAGTTTCCATATTATATACATTGGTACTTAAGTTACCTTAATTATGTCGGGAGGTTCGAGTCTCCTATAATGGCATAAATAGTTATGGATATTCTCTAGTTCATGCGGCTAACACTCACCGGGGCCCTTTCAGCTGGGGGAGCTGAACCCATACAACCCATAGGTGTACTTAGGATGCCAGAACTACATAACCCAGGTTAAAGGTTTTAAATGCATACTAAACCCAGTTTCCTTTCTGGCATCGTATATATGTATATATATGTATGTATGTAATTATATATGGTTATTTACTTTGGTTTGGAATAATGACATTATTTTATCCTTATTCCTGAGTACATGCTAGCATTCATTCCTCTAACCATCTTTGGGTGTTGTATCCCCATGCGATGCAAGAACCGACTATACTCCTCCTCTTGCTCAGTGACTTAAATTTAGGGACAACTTTATGATAGACTGAATTGGCGAGCTTCCATACTCCGAAAGACTCTATTCCATGCTATTAACTATATTAATTTATCTTTATTTCTTTGACTTAGGTTTTGGCTATGGTCGGGGCATGTCCCAATCAGATGTTCTTTGATTTTGGTTAGAGGCTTAGTGGGACTACTTTGGGCATGGGCAGTGTCGATATTGGTGTCAGTATTGGTATTGGTATTGGTAATGGTATTGGTATTGGTATTGGCATTGGGGTTTATGCCAATTGGATATTTGGTTAGATATTTTGTTGTTATGTTTATGAACTCCTTTAAATGTCCTTGAATTATATTTGTTTATCTTGTAATATTTTTGAAATTCATTCAACCTAGGGTGTTGGGTAGTTATGTTTGGGTATTAGGGGTGTTCTCTAGTACGAGTCGGACTTGAGATGCCCGATACTATTAGGACCTGGTTCGAGTTATGTCAGATTAGTATCAGAGCCCTAGGTTCATGGTCAACGGGGAGTAAACAAAGCCATATCGAGTAGAGTCTCTTTTAAGTGTGTGTAGCGTGCCACTCTCATAATAAAGAGGCTACAAGGCATATAGGAATGTTTTTCTTTCTTGTGTTCTGTTTTCAAGATATAGATTCTAAGGTCCTAAAATCTTCTCTAATTCCCATTTGTTTGCTTTTAAAATCATACCTCTTTGAAGATCTGAAGCTTAGTGAAACTTCTATGTCCTACATGAGTACAATATTAATGGGACCCACTCTACTATGGAGTCCAGACTAGGTCTAGGGGTCCAATTCCTGATTGCCCCCAGAGTTCCATCAGTTCTCTCCAGTCCTCTCGAGTTCTTTAGGCTGATATGATGAATTCTAATTTTTGTTAGTTGGTAACTTCTTAGGTTGAGTGTCGTACTTCTGTTACTCCATCTTCAGAGGCCATAAAGGTTGGTCAGTTCATAAGGTTGAACCCTCCTGTGTTCACTGATGTTAAGATAGAGAAGGATTTTTAAGGTTTTTTGGATGAAATAAAAAAGATCTTTCGTGTTATGCATGCCATGAATGTAGAAGGCGTTGATTTTTCCGTCTACCAGATAAAAGATATTGCGTAGTAGTGGTACGAAGAATGGGATCAGTCAAGGGGTGACGATGCTGAGTCAGCCATATGGAAAGATTTCTCTAATGATTTTCTATATCGCTTCTTTTCTTATAAGTTAAGAGAAGCAAAGGCAGAAGAGTTTGTAAATCTAAAGTAAGGCAAGATGTCAGTCAAGGAGTATGCCTTAAAGTTCCACCAGTTATCTTGGTATGCTACGAGTTAGTTTTTAGCATGAGGGCTAAAATGAGAAAGATTGCTTTCGGGTTTTCTAGAGACATATATTGGAAAGTAAGGCTACCTTATTGATCAAGGGCATGGATATTTCTAGGTTGATTATGTACATATAGAAGACGGGGTAACAGAAAAAAAGTAGGCTGAGATGGTATAGAGGCAGAGCAAGAAGTTTAGATTTTTTGAGCAGGGTGGTATCCAACAGTAGAGTGGCAGGGATGGAGGGAAGTGGCCTAAGAAGAAGTGGTAAAATTCTAGGTCTTATTCGATGGCTAGTGCTCCTTACCTAAGGTCATTAAGTTATAGGCATTTCTAAGATGGAGATAATTGTAAGGCATAAGGTGCCCAATCTAAGGCTAACGAGCCCCAGTTAGCTTTGTCATATCCTTTCTACAGGTTTTATGGTAGATTGCATTGGGGTTACTATGAAGAAGGAAGGGATAAGTGCTTCAGCTGTGGACATCCAGGGCACATGATTAAGAACTACTTAGTGGCCAAGGTTTCTTTGGGGGAAAATAAGGTTCCAGTTGCCTCTTCATTAGCTCTGACATCAACGAGTGCATCATCTAGGTCCGACACTAGTCAGAACTGTCTCTATGCTGTCACTACCCGCCAGGAGTCTGAGGCATCGCCCGATGTCATGACTGGTATGTTAAAACTCTTTTCTGTGATGTTTACTATTTAGTTAATCAGGGGTCCATTCTCTTTTATGTGACCTCATTTGTGGTTGTGCATTTTGGTTTCGATATCGAGTGTGTTTTAAACCCTTTTTCTATTTCTACCTTGCAGAGTGACTCTATGGTGGCTAGCAGAGCCTATAGGGGTTGTTTGGTATTTGTGGGTGGTCGGGATACTTTGGTGGATGTGTTTAAATTAGACATGATTGATTTTAATGTCATATTGGGGATGAATTAGTTACACTAGTATTATGCTTCTCTAGACTGTCGGACCTGTAAGGTTGTCTTTAAATTCCTAAATAAGCTAGTTATTAAGTGGGAGGGTGGTTCCCTAGAGCCTAAGGGAAAGTTCATGTCATATCTTTGAGCTCGAAGATTAATCTCCAAAGGGTGTCTCTATCATCTGGTCCGAGTTAAATATTCTAACTCGGGGGGTCCTTCTTTGCATTCTGTCCCGATGGTGAATGAATTTTCTGAGGTCTTCCCTGATGACCTCCCTGGTGTTCCTCCTGATAAGGATATTGAGTTTGGGATTAATCTTATTTTGGACATTTGTTCGATTTCTATTCCTTCATATAGAATGGATTCGGCTTAGTTGAAGGAGCTTAAGGAAAAACTAAAGGATCTTTTAGACAAGGGTTTTATCTATCCTAGTGTGTCCCCATGGGGTGCATCGATATTATTCGTGGTAAGAAGGATGGCTCCCTTTGGATGTGCATTGATTACGACCAGTTGAATATAGTGACAGTAAAGAATAAGTATCCCTTCCGAGAATTGACGATCTCTTTGATCAGCTTTAGGGTGCCAAATTCCTTTCTAAAACTGATCTTTGATCCGGGTATCATCAGTAAAATATTAGGGAAGTGGGTATACCTAATATAGCTTTTCATACTCGATATGGACATTTTGAGTTCTTGGTGATGTCGTTTGGCTTGACCAATACCCCGATGGAATTTATGGATTTGATGAATAGGGTCTTCTATCAGTTTCTAGATTTGTTCATAATTGTATCCATCAATGATATTTTGGTGTAATCTAAGAGTACGGAGGATTATGATGATCACTTTTGCCTCATGTTGCAGACCTTGAAAAATCAGTAGTTGTATGCTAAGTTCTCTAAATGTAAATTTCGATTAAATGCCATAACTTATCTGGGTTATATCATGTCAAGCGAGAGGATTATGGTGGATTCTCAAAAGTTTGTTGTGGTTAAGAGGTGGCCTAGACCCACGACTCCAATTAATATTCAGAGATTCTTTGGTTTAGCTGGTTGTTATAGCAGGTTTGTGGAGAGTTTTTATTCTATTGATGCTTTATTGACCAAATTAACTCAAAAGAAGGTAAGGTTCTTATGGTCTGATGCGTGTGACGGTTGCTTTGAGAAGCTAAAAAATAAGTTGACTTCAGCTTCAGCCTTGACTCTACCTGAGGGTACAAGGAGATTTGTGGTCTATTGTGATGCATCCTAGATTGGTTTGGTTGTGTGTTCATACAGCATGGTAAGGTGGTTGCGTATGCCTCTAGATAGTTAAAGATTCTTGCAGCATGGTAAGGTGGTTGCGTATACCTCTAGACAGTTAAAGATTCATGAGAAGAACTATCCGACTCATGACTTGGAGTTGTTAGTTGTCGTGTTTGCACTGAAAATTTGGCGTCACTGTCTGTATGGGGTCCATGTTGATATCTTTTCTAACCATAAGATCCTACAATATGTGTTTACTCAGAAAGAGTTTAACCTCAGGTAAAGAAGATGGCTTGGGCTTCTCAAGGATTATGACATGAGTTTTCACTACTACCCAGGTAAAGCTAACGTAGTCTCTGATGCTTTTAGCAGTTTATCTATTGAGATTCTAGCTAATGTGGATAAGGAGAAGAAGGAGTTGGTGAAGGATATTCACCGTTTGGCTAACCTTGGAGTTAGTCTCTTGGACTTCAAGAATGGTGGTGGGTTTGTACAAGAGGTGGAGCAGTCGTCTTTTGGTGCTAAAATAAAGAACAAGCATGTGTTAGATCCAGTCTTGATGAGGATTAAGAGTGATATAAGTAGGCAGAAAGTTATGGCCTTCGAGGTTAGTGGTGATGGTACTTTATGGTACCAAAGAAGGTTATGTGTTCGCGATGTTGATGGGTTATGAGAGAGGATCTTGGCTGAGGTGTATCATAACCTTAAGAAGATGTATTGGTGGAATAATATGAAGAGGATATGGCTAGTTTTGTACCTAAGTGCATAGTGTGCCAGCAAGTGAAAGTTGATCCATGAGGCCCAAAATATTGAATCAAGAGATTGAGTTGCCTGTGTGGAAGTCGGAAATGATCAATATGGATTTTTTACCATTATTCCTCAATCTCAGAATTAGTTTGATTCGGTTTGGGTCATTGTGGATATAATGACAAAGTCGGCTCACTTCTTGCTATTGAGGACTAACTTCTAGTCTGAGTATTATGGAAGGTTGTACTTCCAAGAGATTGTGAAGTTGCATGGGGTACCTGTTTCTATCATCTCTAATTGTTGTACGCAGTTCTCATCTCACTTTTGGAGATTGTTTCAGAAAGGTTTGGGGACCAAGGTGAGTGTTAGTATAACTTTTCACCCACAGTTGGATAGGCAATCAGAAAGGACTATTCAGACGTAGAAGGATATGCTTCGGACTTGCATGATTGACTTTGGTAGTAGTTGGGTGGAGCATTTGACTATTATAGAGTTTGCCTACAATAATTACTACCACTCTAGTATTGGATGGCTCCGTTTGAGGCATTGTATGGTAGGAGATGTAGGTCTCCAATTGGGTAGTTCATGGTTTTTTAGGCAGATATTTTTGGCCTGAATTTTGTTCACTAAGCCATAGAGAAGGTAAGGGTGATCCAGGATAAACTTAAGGCTACCCAAAGTCGCCAAAAGTCCTATGCGGATATGAGGTGAAGGAATTTCGAGTTTGAGGTTGGGGATAGGGTGCTCTTGAAGGTGTCACCCAGAAAGGAAGTGATGCGGTCTGGGAAGAAGGGGAAACTCAGTCCCCGGTATGTTGGTCCATACTTGATTTTGAGAAGGGTTGGAAATATTGCATATAAGTTAGAGTTTCCATCTAGTTTGAGCGCCAATCACCTGGTATTCTATGTTTTGATGTTGAGGAAATGTATGGGTGATCCATCGCAAATCATGCCTATCAAGGATATTGGTATTTTAGATTCTCTATCTTATAAGGAGATCTCGGTAGAGATCTTATATCTGCAGGTTCATTGGTTGCGGACCAAAGGTGTGGCCTCAATAAAGGTTCTATGGAAGAACCACAAGTGGAAGAGTATACATGGGAAGCTGAAGAGGACATAAAGTCCAAGTATTCGTTCCTGTTTTTTGTTCTAGAAATTCATGCGTAAGGTATGTGCTCTTCTTAACATCTTTGTTTTCTAACTTAGTTAAAGGAAAGATTGAATTCCTTGCATCTTTTTTTAACTTAGTTAAAGGTAAGAGTAAAGACATGTGGAGTCCAAATTGTTTTTGAACTACCTTATTCCATCATTCGAGGATGAATGATCCAAGTGGAGGAGAATTAAAACACCCTGGGTTTTGGACCTTGAAATTTCCTAAGCTTTGAGCATACTTGACTTGTAACGACTCAACATACAAGTCGTATGATGTGGGTATGGCTCAAGTGACCCAACTCTTAAGGTGTCTAGCGAGTGATGGTTAGTTTTCTGTTGTGGTTACAACTTGGTGGGTGTGGGTCGTATGGTTTGGTGATGGGTCATTAGTTTGATCATTCACTTAATCTGAAACTCAGTAACTTGACTTGACTTTGAGTACGAGTGGCTCACTAAGAGCCATGAGGATAGAGAAATGAGTAGTATAGTCTAATCGTATGTTGTCCAGTGTCAACCCCTCCCCTTTGTATTCTGCCTTGTGTATGACTTGATGATACTAGTCTTATGTTGATGTTATGAGTTGGGCAAGGGTGTCATATGTTGGACAGAATATGGTGTCCAATTTTCTGATTTGGTGACGGTTTAAGGGTACACTCATATGATGTGGCGACAAGTTAGAGGGTCCACTCATACCCACCTGCCAGTTTTCCATAGCTTTAAAGCTGACGGTAGTTTGGACATTTCCCACCCCAAGCTCTTAAAACCCCACATCTTATATCACTTTTTAATCATTTATTCTACACTTTAGAAGATCGAAACACTCTCTTAAAGCTTCTCAAGAGGATTGGGCTAGGGTTTCTTCAAGGTGATCATCTAGAGGCTTAAAGATTAAATCTCTCCGTGAATCTTCGTAACTCAGGCATGTGACTCTTTCTTCATTGTTAGTTCACAAAAAATCATGTGTTTTAAACATTGTTCATGATTCATTAATGGTGGTTTTGAAAAACATGGTTGAGGGTTTGAATACATAATGTTGAGTATTGTTTTCTTATGTTTTAAATTATGATTATACATGTTTTAAATAGTTTTGCACATGTGGGTGCATGGGAATTGTGGTTTAATGAATGGGTCATGTTTAACCCTAGACTTAATAGTTGTTAACGTTACATAACGGTTTGATAATGGTATGCCCTCAACCTGTTTGGAAAAATGTCAATGAGAAGAATCTTGTCACATATGAATTGTATTGAACTAAGGCATTGGCCTATGAATGTTGATGATTAGTAAATGATTTTATGAAGGCCTTGTTGGTCATAAATTGATTTGAACGATAACTTTAGTGGTTTAATTGGCTAAATGTGTTTGAGTCCCTAAACATTGAATTGAATTGATGTCTTGGTTTAGACAATGGGTTCGAGTCCCAAAGTTGATTAATAATGGTATGACATTTGTATGCTTACAAGTAGGGTTGGTATGATGATACCAATGGGATGCCTTATTGTAAGTAATTGGATTAATGATTGTGCATATGTGTAATGAATGTTTTAAGTGGTTTTTAAAGCGGGATGTGTAGCTGGGCCGTGAAAGTGAAGTCCGAAGGACTAACACTAGAAACCGCGCTAGCTGGTGCAGGTGTCTATATGACCGGGAGGTTTGAGTCCCCTGAATGGATATAAGAATGGGAGGTTCGAGTCCCCCGTATTATATACATTGGTGCTTAATTCACCTTTATTATGCTGGGAGGTTTGAGTGCCCCATAAAGTTATATACAGATGTGGATATTCTCTGGTTCATATTGTTAACTCGTATAGAGGCCTTTTCAGCAAGGGGAGATGAACCCATATAGCCTATGCGTGGACCTAAGAAGGCAGAGCTACACAACCCAGGTTAAAGGTTTTAAACGCATGCTAAACCCAGTTCCCTTTCCCGATATGGTATATATATTTATGTATGTATGTGATTGCATATGTTTATTTACTTTGATTTTAAATAATGGCATTATTTTATACCTATTCCTGAGTACATGCTAGCATTCATTTTGCTAACCATCTTCGGGCATTGTAGCCCCACGAATGCAAGAATCGATTATTTTACTCCCCCTGCTCAATGACTTGGATTCGGGGACAGCTTTGTGAAGACTGAAGTAGTGAGCTTCCATACTCCGAAAGACTCCATTTCATACTATGGATTCTTTTATTTATCTTTGTTTCTTGGACATTGATTTTGGTTGTGGCCGGGGGCATGTCCCGATTAGATGTTCTTTGATTTTGGCTAGAGGCTTTGTGGGACTACTATGGGTATGGGCAGTGTCGGTATTTATGTTAGACTTGCTATTGGTATTGGCATTGGAGTTGACGTCGGTTGGATATTTGGTTGGTTATTAGTATGAACTCTTTTAAATGTCTTTGAATTATATTTGTTTATCTTGTTATATGATCGTAATTCATCTGATATAGGGTGTAGGGGATTATGGTTGGGTGTGGGGGGTAGTCTCCGGTCCGGGTCGGACTTGAGATGCCCTACGCAACTAGTCCCTGGTTTGGGTTGTATGATTGAGAACCCAACACAAAATCAATTTGATTCTCCATTCCCTAAAGTAGGGGTAATCCTTTGGGAATATTTTTTGGGAACACATCCTCATAGTTCTGAAAAACAAGGGAAATAGAATTAGGGATAGGAGAAGTAGTGTTGTTATCATGAAAAGCATGGGCTAGGAGGAGCATCGATGTTTTGTGATCATGGCCTTTAAAGAGATCATTGTTCCTAGCCAAAATTACCAAAAGACTCTTCCCTTTTAATTTTCTCTTCTCATCTTCTTCACCCTACTCCTTGATTTATTCCTCCTTCTCACCTTGTTTCTTACCCTTCTTTTTTAATTTTCTCAATTTCTGGTGACCCTCATTCACTTGAGATAGCAAAAGTGAATGGAGAGTGAATTTCTAACTATTCAACTCAAAAGAGTACCGATTGGTCCTCCCATCATGCTTGTTTGAACGATCATATTGCCATGGTCTCCCAATCAAGAGATGACAAGCTTACATGGGAATCATATCATAATGCACCTCATCGTGACAATTCCCGACTTTGAACTGAATCACCACTTTCCTAGTCACCTTCAACTCATAACAATCATTAACCATTGAAGCTTGTATGGTATGGCATGTTTGGTTGTGGGAAACTTCAAGAAATCAACTGTAACGCCCTGAGTCTGGTATCCCGGATGCTACACGGTGCTAACAATCCCAAAGGACCACTAGCTAACCCGTGACTGATATCTGTAACTAAGCACTGAATAATAGTAATATTGTAATAATAATATAACTAGAAAAAAATGCGGAAATCTGTCAGAAAACTTGCCATAAGGTTCAAAATACTAAACAATACTGAATAAAATAATGTTTGAACAAGGGATGATAATAACAAGACTGAAATAACTGTCTGAACATGCTATGGTCTGGAAGCCTCTAAACTATCTGAATAAGGAGTTGATGGAACATGCCCCCCAACAAACTCCATCTACTGAAAATGACTAAATACTGAAATACTAAAAGAAGAAAATAATCATGTCCTTGAAATATGAGGACTCACCACTGACTCTGACTGCTGATATCTGAGCTGCTAAGCGCGATCGAGAACCTGAGTATCCGAACCTATGGTATAAAATACCATAGCGCAAAAGGAAAGTATGTGTCAGTACGTATAAATGTACTAGTACGCAAAGTGTGGTAAGGCTGAATGCAAGAGTTCATATGCATGAATTAAACTGATCGAATAAAATGAACATGACTACGTGAGGATACATACATGATTAAATACTGTAACTAAAATCATAAGGATTCTGAATACTAAGTTTGCTGATAACATGGATTACTGATAACTGATATAACTGATAACTGAGTGACTATGTCTGACAGTCCTGATTCTAGTAGAACAAGCTGAGTTTCGTATTAAGCTGAGAGACTGTATCTGACAGTCCTGAAATCTGTAGAACTATCTGAGTTCTTTACTGAAGACTGAACTGATACTGTGGGAGGTAGTCATCTAACCGACATGCCCCTAATAAGATATTATAACTGAGTTGGGGTCCAATCTGAAACCCCAATTGAAAGGGTCTCAATATCGTGCCACTGATAAGGAGAAGCTGTAAGTGACCTTCGTCTGTCAGGTACTCTAACAAGAATGGTGGGACCTTCATCTGATAGGTTAGGACACCTCATCAACCCTCATTTGACAGGTTTTGATGTCTTAACCTACGCTGGCTACATAGTTCTAAAATGCAGGGACTACTTCTAAGAATCACACCCTCTGTTGGTAGGTGAGTTCCCATCCTTGGGTTCACTCGATGCTGAATCCTACTCCCAACTGAATAGACACTGCACTGAGTATTATGGATTGAATTGGACTGAGTTCACTGAATTCCATTGACTGAAGGAATATTACTGAATTTTGTTAACTGACTGAGTTACTGAGGACTGAACTGAAAACTACTGAGTTTTCCTGAGTTCTGAAACTGACTGAATTCTATTGATTATGGCTTGACTGAGGTTATCTTAAAAACTAACATTGGCTATAGGCACACAACTAAATTGTCGGGTATTAAATACCCCCAGGACTTGATAGAATGAAAATAAATGATACATGACACTACTTTAACACATGACCATAGTCAACAATTCATAATACTATCATTGAGGGATTTCATGAAGCATTCCCAAGTCATAAGCTTACACATGAATGAGAATACATGCTAACATATCATAATTTCACAAATCTATACTTCTGAGCAATCCACCAAATCATTATAAGACATAGATTTTAGCATGAGAGTCATTTTGAACATGTGGGTACATTATAAGTTCATCATATAACTCATAAATAGGTCATAATGCAAAATTCTTAATCACTTAGGTATTTTAACAAATACATGGAAGGCATAACTTTTTTCTAGGGCATGGATCAACTACTAATACATCATGGCTATATCAAGAATTTCAATTTAAGGATTTCAATCCACTTACTTAACATAAAGTCATGAGAATTCAATAAAGATTCAATCTTGGAAATCATATCATAATATAAACATATGTACAATCAAACCCACAATATGAAATTCAAAATTTATATTTTGAAAAGGGTTTGTTGAGCTCCAAGGGTGAAACAGACCCTTGGATGAATACTTTACATACCTTGGTTGACAATTTCTTGAAGATTGATGGAAAAAGGCTTGCGTTCATAAATTGAAATTAATCACCTGAGGTTTATTATTCCTGAGCACTTGTGAAATAATGAATGTATTTCACCAAAAGAGGGCTAAATTTTGTGTTATGAGGGCTGAAGGTCAGGGAGAAATTACCTAATTACCCTTAAGGACGTGAGTTTAAAAAATAGAAAAACATGCCCAACGACGTTGTATCCGACGTGGCGTATCGAGGGTACCAACGTGATAACTGACATGATGACCTGACATCGCGTCAGTTCACTGGAAACTGCCTTAAGCTGAGAAACATTTTCTCTGTTGATGCGATTGGAAATGCGACGTGCCAACATCTGTCAACTCACTATTTTGGGATTTCAAAAAAGGTCTAAACAAGATTCAAAAAATCTAAAACTCGTTCGGGAACCCTTATAAACATTCCTGCTCATGAATTAACAGAAATATAGACCATTAAAGGACATTAAGGTCACGACATAAGATTGCCAACTTTTGAAGGCTAAAAATAAACAAAGTCTGGAAACTTAGCTAGAATTTTCTAAGTCTGGGACCCCTTGACAAGCTTAAAGGACTAAATTAAACTAGGAATTTTGCAGGGTCTTACAATATCTCCCTTTTGGGAACATTCTTCCTCAAATGATACTGACTGAGATGGGAGAAATGATAAGCTGAAGTACATACTAAATATGAACAACTAAAACATGATTACATGACTGATATTACTGATTTACTAAGATTCATACTGAGCATGCATATCTGATGCATGATTTCATGACTAAGATGATACATGAAAACATGACTGGGAGTACTGATAAGCTGATCACGTATATCTGATGCATGAATACATGATTGAACTGACTCATTAATATGCGACTAAACATGTAATGGTAAAGGATACCAAGTTTGAAATGGAAAACTGAGCATGAAACTGAACACCAAGTTTTGTAACTGAAGTCTAACATGAAATAGAATAAGCTTAAGGAAAGACATCACCTTGGGCTGAGTCTGAATTAGTGGAGAAGAGGTGAGGATACTTCGTTCGCATGTCTTCTTCTGCTTCCCAAGTAGCTCCCTCAACGGACTGATTCCACCAAAGAACTTTGACTAAAGGGATTTCTTTATTCCTCAGTCTATGAATTCGAGAGTCAAGGATTTTGACTGGAATTTCCTCATTAGAGAGATTGTTCTGATTATCTACACCCTCAATAGGCACTACAACTGCTGGGTCACCTATGCACTTCTTAAGCAAGGATACATGGAACACTAGATGCACTGAAGCTAGATCTGAAGGCAACTCAAGCTCATAAGCTACTTTGCCAAAGCGATTGAGAATTTTTAAGGGAATGCTATATCGGGGACTGAGCTTTCCCTTCTTGCCGAACCTCTACACTCCCTTCATAGGAGAGATTTTTAGGTACATATAATCATCAATCTCAAACTCGAGATCCTTTCTACGCACATATGCGTACGATTTCTGTCGGCTATAAGTTGTCTTAAGCCTCTCTCTGATTAACTAAACTTTCTCTAAGGTATCGAAGACCAAGTCAGACCCTACCACTACGGCCTCACTGACTTTGAACCAACTGATTGGAGATTCGTATCTCCTACTATAGAGAGCTTTGAATTGAGCCATTTGAATACTAGAATGATAACTTTTATTGTATGCAAACTCAATCAAAGCAAGTGCTCATCCCAATTACCCTTAAAGTCAATTGCACTTGCTAGCAATATATCTTCTAAAGTCTGGATGGTCCTTTCAGCTTGACCATCGATCTGAGGATGAAAGGCTGTACTGAGGTGAACTCAGGTACCAAGACCCTTTTGGGACACTTTCCAGAAATAAGAGGTGAAATGGGTACCTCTATCTGAGACAATAGACAATGGAACACCATGCAATCTGACCAACTCTCTGATATAGAGTTTGCCGGAATCCTTGATTGAATAAGAGGTGTGGACTGGAAGGAAATGAGCTAATTTGGTCATTCTGTCTACAATGACCCAGACTAAATCATGCTGACGACGAGTACGAGGCAAACCTGTCACAAAGTCCATGTCCACTTTTTCCCACTTCCAAGTAGGACTACTGAACTCCTGCATGGACCCACTTAGCTTCTGATGCTCAATCTTCACTTGCAGACATGTTGAGCACTTAGCAACAAACTCTGTAATATCTCTCTTTATCCCACTCTGCCAATAGATCTCTCACAAATCGTGGTTCATCTTAGTGGTCCCTGGATGAATAGAGTAACGTGCACTATGCGTTTCTACAATAATTTTCGGCCTTAAGTCATCAACACCTGTCACACATAGATGAACCTGACAATGCAAAACACCATCTCCCGTTGGGAGAAAACCTCCACCTTCTGATCTTTGATTGACTCTTTCATCTTGACTAAACTGGGATCTCTATCCTCCTTTTCCTTAACTTTAGAAATTAGAGATAATTCTGAACTATTCTGAACCAACACACTACCTTCTACTGAATCAACTAAGTGAACACCTAGTCAGGATAATTGATGAACTTCATGGGCTAACTTCTTCTTACTATCCTCAACATGAGCAACACTACCCATAGATAGTCTACTGAGAGCATCAGCCACTATATTGGCCTTGCCCGAATGATAAAGGACACTCATGTCATAATCCTTCAAGAGATCTAACTACCTTCTCTGACAGAGATTAAGATCTTTCTGAGAGAATATGTACTGGAGGTTTTTGTGATTTGTGAACATGTCTACTTGCACCCCATACAAGTAGTGCCTCTAAATCTTTAAGGCAAAGACTATTGCTGCTAACTCAAGATCATAAGTCAGATAATTCTTCTTATGGGGCTTAAGCTATCTGGAGACGTAGGCTATGAACTTACCATGCTGCATAAGGACACAACCCAAACCTACCTTGGATGTATTACAGTACACGACATATCCATCTGGACCATCTAGAAGAGTCAAAACTGGAGCTGAGGTGAGTTAAGTCTTCAACTTCTGAAAATTCTTCTCGCATGAATCTGACCACTGAAATTTTACTTTCTTCTGATTCAATCTGAACATAGAGGATACAATGATGAAAATCCCTCAGCAAACCATCTGTAATAGCCATCCAAACCCAAGAAATTCCTAATATCTAATGGAGTGATGGGTCTAGGCCAGTTTTTCACTGCTTTGGTCTTTTGAGGATCCACTCTAATGCCATCACTGAAAATGACATGACCAAGGAATTCTACTGACCTTAGCCAAAATTTGCACTTACTGAAGTAGGAGAATAACTAATGAGTTCTGAGAGTCTGCAATACTATTCTGAGATAGTCTGCATGATTATGCTCACTGTGGGAATAGATAAAAATGTCATCTATGAAGACTATGATGAACATGTCCAAGTACAGCTTGAACACACCGTTCATCAATTCCATAAAAGCTGTTGGGGAATTAGTAAGACCAAATGACATGACTAAGAATTTGAAGTGACCATAATGAGTATGAAAGGCTATTTTTGGAATGTCATATTCACTAACTCTGAGCTGATGATAACCTGATTTGAGGTTTGTCTTAGAGAAGTAACTGGCACCCCTAGAGTTGGTCAAATAAGTCATCAATTCTGGAAAGTGGATACTTGTTCTTGACTGTGACCTTATTGAGCTGATGGTAGTCTTTGCACATTCTGAAAGAACTATCTTTCTTTTGCACGAATAAAACTGGTACGCCACACAGGAACACGTTGGGTCTGATAAATCCCTTATCTAGGAGATCCATCAACTGTTTTTTTAATTCTCTAAGTTCAGTTGGTGCCATTCTATATGGAGAAATAGATACAGGTTGAGTATCTGGAAGAAAATCGATGTCGAAGTCTATTTCTCTTTCGAGAGGAATTCTGGGAAGATCCTCTGAAACACATCTGAATATTAATTCACTACTGGAACTGACTCAATATTGGTTGTTTTAGAACTAGAGTCCTTAACTCAAATGGATGATAAAAACATCCCTTAGATATCATTTTCCTTGCCCTTAGGTAGGAAACAAGTTGACCCTTGAAGGCTGAAGTATTACCCCTCAACTCTAGGATAGGTTTATTTGGAAACTAAAAATGGACAATTCTATTTTTACAGTCAACTTTGGCATAGCAGGAATGAGGCCAATCCATGCTGAGAATAACATTAAAATCAGTCATCTCTAATTCAACTAAGTCTGCTGAAGTGACTTTCTGGAATACTATAATCGAACAGTTCCAGTATACCCGCCGAGCTATGATAGTTTTACCCACTGGGGTAGAGACTGGGAAGGGCTCTGCTACAATTTTGAGATTGACTCTGAATCATCTGTTATATAAGGAGTAACAAATAAAAAAAAGCCCTTGGATTTAGCAAATCATAAACATGTATATGAAAGATCTGTAATGTACCAGTGACCACATCAGGAGAATTCTTCTGGTCCTGTTGGGACTGAAGAGCATAAAGTCTATTTGGACGTTTCCCACTGGTGGCGCTGGAAGTGGCACCCTGCTTATTCGGGTGATCGAACTAAGCTGAAGAACGATTAGGATGATCCTAAAAACCTGACTGGGGATAATCTTTGGCTCTATGGCCTATCTTGCCATATTCAAAACAAACATCACTTCCAGCTCTGCAAATACCCTAATGGTTTTTGCCATAAGTCTGATAAAGAGGATGAGTTTGGGTACTGCTAACGCTGCTCTGAGACTCCAAGCCTGGCGCCCTATCTTTATTACTATTCCTGAAGTTAGGAACTAAAGCACTAGTTGAGGAAGGAGCTGGAACTGAGGACTTTGGGTGGAAAAGAGAATTATTCCCACCCTCTGACTTAGGCTGACTGAAATTGAAGCTACCTGTACTAGCTCTCTTATTCTGCTTTTCTCTCTCCTTATTCTTCTACTTCTCTATCTGTTGAGCATGGTTCATTAGCCTAGTCAAGTCTATCTCACTAATCAACATTGCGGTCCTTCACTTCTTTATCATACTATCATTCACTCTAGACACAAACTTACTCATATAGGATCTGCTATCTGCCGCCACATGAGGAGCATATCTATCTAGATGAGTAAACTTGGGAGAATACTCTTTCACTGTCATGTTGTCTTGCCTGAGGTTAACAAATTCTAACACCTTAGCTTCTCTCAGCTCTAGGGGAAAGAATTTATCTAGAAAAGTAGTGGAAAACTCCTCCCAATCAATAGGCCCTGCATCTATAGTCCTCTTTGCTTTCCACTGTTTGAACCAAGTGTGAGCTACATCCTAAAACTGATATACAACTAGCTCAACACTCTGGATAGCAATCACTCCCATAATATCACTAATCTTTTGCACCTGATCAAGATACTCCTGAGAGTCCTCATCCATCATAGACCCAGAAAAAGAAAAAAGATTTATTTGGGAGAAGTCCTGAATCCTAGTTGCAGCTGAATTGGCCACTAGGTTGGCTGTAATGATAGCTGGACGTTCATTCTGGGCAGCAACTAAATGATCAAGAGTAGTAAATACAGCTCTAAATTCTTCATGGGAGAGATATTTGCCTAAAGAATTAGGCTGATTGGGCTAAGGGGCTAGCTGGTCCTCTGTTTCTCTTCCCCGAGTCCTCTTTAGAGGCATTTTTTGGTAGATGGAAGAGAAATAAGGATTAGACTGAGAGTTTAACTGGAGCTCATACTCACTCACATGAAATGAATACTGAAAGAAGGGAAACTGCTCCTAAAATATCTCATAGCCTCCTGCACATAAATGTGGCACTCATCACACCTATGCACAAGACTGTACTAGATGCAACTTTTAGAATTCCTAGGACTCTATTGAACCTTTAGCTCTGATACCAAGTTTATAATGCCCTGAGTCTGAGTACCTGGATGATACACGGTGCTAACAATCCTGAAGGACCACTAGCTAATCCATGACTGATATCTGTAACTGAGCACTGAATAATAGTAATATTATAATAACAATATAACTAAAAAATGCAGAAATCTGGCAAAAAAAACATGCCATAAGGTTCAAAATACTAAACAATACTAAATAAAACAATGTCTAAACAAGGTATGATAATACCAAGATTGAAATAACTGTTTGAACATGCTATAGTTTGGAAGCTTCTAAACAGTCTGAATAAGGAGTTGATGGGACATGCCCCCAAGTAACTCCATCTACTAAAAATGACTAAGTACTAAAATACTAAAAGAATGAAATAATCATGTCCTTGAAATATGAGGACTTACCACTGACTCTGACTGCTGATATCTGAGCTGCTAAGTGCGATTGGGAACTTGAGCATCTGAACCTATGGTATAAAACATCATAGCATAAAAGGAATGCATGCGTCAGTATGTGTGAATGTACTGGTATGCAAAGTGAGGTAAGGCTGAATGCAAGAGTTCATATACATGAATTAAACTGACTGAATAATATAAACATGACTACGTGAGGATACATACATGATTACATATTATAACTGAAATTATAAGGATTTTGAATAATGAGTTTACTAATAACATGGATTACTAATAACTGATATAACAGATATAACTGATAACTGAGTGACTGTGTCTGACAGTCCTGATTCTAATAGAACTAGATAAGTTTTGTATTAAGCTGAGTGACTGTATTTGATAGTCCTAAAATTTGTAGAACTATCTGAGCTCTTTACTGACGGTTGAGATTGAGACTGTAGGAGGTAATCATCTAACCAACATGCCCCTAATAAGATATTATAACTGAGTTGGGGTTCAATATGTAACCCTAATTGGAAGGGTGTCAATACCGCACCACTGGTAAGGATAAGTTGTGAGTGACCCTCATCTGTCAGGTACTCTAACGAGAATGATAGGAGCCTCATCTGACAAGTTAATCCACCTTATCAACCCTTATCTGATAGGTTTTAATGTGTCAACCAATGCTAGCTAAATAGTTCTGGAATGTAAGGACTACTTCTAAGAATCACACCCTCAGCTGGTAGGTGAGTTCCCATCCTTGGGTTCACTTGGTGCTGAATCCTACTCCCAACTGAATAGACACTGAACTGATATAGTGGACTGAATTGGACTGAGTTCACTGAATTTCATTGACTGACAGAATATTACTAAATTCTATTAACTGACTAAGTTATCGAGGACTGAACTGAATACTACTAAAGTTTCCTGAGTTCTGAGACTGACTGAATTCTACTGATCATGGCTTGACTGGGCTTATCTTGAAAACTGACATTGGCTCTAGGCATACAACTAAATTGTCGGGTATTAAATTCCCTCAGTACTCGATAGCCTGAAAATAAATAAGACATGACACTTTTTGAACACATGACCATAGTCAACAATTCATAATACTATCATTGAGGGATTTCATGAAGCATTTTCAAGCCATAAGCTTACATATGAATAGGAATACATGCTAACATTTCATAATTTCATAAATCCATACTTCTGAGCAATCCACCAAATCATAACAAGACATAGCTTTTAGCATGGGAGTCATTTTGAACATGTGGGTACATCATAAGTTCATCATATAACTCACAAATAGGTCATAATACCCAATTCTCAATCACTTAGTCATTTTAACCAACATATGGAAGGCATAACCTTTTTCTAGGGCATGGATCAACTACTAATACATCATGGCTATATCAAGAATTTCAAATTAAGGATTTCAATCCACTTACTTAACATAAATTCATGAGAATTCAATAATAATTCAATCTTGGAAATCATATCACAACATAAACATGTGTACAATCAAACCCACAACATGGAATTCAAAATTTATATTTTGAAAAGGGTTTCTTGATCTCCAAGGGTGAAAGGGACCCTTCGATGAACACTTTACATACCTTGGTTGACAATTTCTTAAAGATTGATAGAAGAAGGCTTACGTTCTTGAATTAAAATTAATCACCTAGGGTTTCTTGTTCTTGAGCACTTGTGAAATAATGAATGTATTTAGCCAAAAGAGGGCTAAATTTCATGTTATTAGGGTTGAAGGTCGGTGAAAATAACCTAATTACCCTTAAGGAAGTGGGTTTAAAAGATAGAAAAACATGCCCAGCGATGCTGTATCTAACGCGGCGCGTCTAGGGTACCAGTGCGATAACTGACGTGATGCGCTGACATCGCATCAGTTCACTGGAAATTACCTTAAGCTGAGAAACATTTTTCTGTCAACACGATTAGCAATGCGATGCGCCAACATCGCATCGACTCATTATTTTGGGATTTCAAACATGGTCTAAACGAGATTTGAAAAATCCAAAACTCATCCGGGAACCCCTATAGACATTCCTGATCATGAATTAATAAAAATATAGATCATTAAAGGACATTAAGGTCTCGACATGAGATTTCTAACTTTTAAAGGCTAAAAATAAACTAAGTCTAGAAACTTAGCTAGAATTTTCTAAGTCTGGACCCCTTGATAAGCTTAAAGGACTAAATTAAACAAGGAATTTCGTGGGGTCTTATATCAACCAAAGTAGCACTAGCCACATTAGCACAACTTCCTCTATTAACGATCAAAGAGCACAAGTTTTCCTTTATAACACATTTAGTATGGAATCGATTCTCCTTTTGATTAGGGTCATGTATCGCCTTACTAATCATTGTATGCCTCACTACAAAATCTAGGACCTTATACTCTCTATCTTGTGGCCAAGCATCTTCATTATCCCCCTCTACTTGCTCATCTTCTTAGGACTACTCTCTATCTTAGGTTTTTTCATCATTATAATCTTCCAATCCCACCTCTTCTTTAAGGTAATATAAATTTTCTTCCCTAAGGATCACATTTCTCCAGTTGGGACATTCACTTACCTTATGTCCACACCCTTAACATTTAAAACATTAAAAACCTTTAGGATTGAGAGTAGGATATTTGTTACCTTAATTCCTTGATGGGTACTTTGGAGTAGTATTTTCTTTAGGCTTGTTGTCATTAGACTTGTATTCCTTGTTCTTGTTCCAACCCTATGATGGTTGCATTACCTATTTATTCTTACTCTAAGTGTTGGTAGATGAATACCCTTTTGGTTTGTAAGTTTCCCTTTCTTTGATATCCCTCTCAATCTCCAAGGCCGCTTGGAAGATTTCTTCAATGCTCTCAAACTTGTGGATAGTCATGCATGAGGAGATATCTTTTCTCAACCCAACCTTGAAGCGTATATTGTCATGGGTCACGTTCTCTCGATGGTCGAGCTTCAGGATCAATTATTGGAATTCATCATAATAGGCCACAACACTCTTGATACCTTGCCTCAAGTTGTACAACTTGTCAAGTAGCACATGTTGATACCTCTCTAGAACATAATTTTGTCTCATTAATACCTTCAACGTATCCGATGGAGGAGGTTGTCCTCTATTCAACACATTTCTAAATAGTTTGACATAATCCCTCCATGTATTGGCATACCCTTCAAAATGGGATATGGCATAGATACTTTTCCTCTCTTTGGTGATATCATTAGCTTTGAAGGTCCTTTTACAAGAGGAATCCTACGAGGGATAAGCTTTGGGATCATTTTCACCTTTGAAAGTTAGGAGACTAACTTTGATTGAATTAATACCCACATCTCAATCCATATTACCTTGTTGGTTTCATTGATAATGACCTTGGGGTTGGTTTCTCAAGTTTCCTGTACCATTAGGCATTGGACCAAATCTTCCTCCTCGACCTTGATAAAATTATTGATCCATTGGTCTATCTTTTATTTCCTCTACCAACATGTCAGCTTCATCGAATGCTTTAAAATCCACTTGTTGTTCTTTACTTTATTTCTCATCTATTTAGATGGGTTGGTTTTTGTTAAGGGGTTTTTGGAATGGGGAATTTGGTTTAGTAAAGGTTGGGGTATGTAGGTTCGAGATTCATCATGTTGTGTTTGGTTTAATTAAGGTTGGAGTGGTCAAATAGGATTTCAGTTTTGTGGTATGTAGTGGCTTGAGTAATGGAATCATGTGCTCGTATTGGTGGATTAATCATTTAGTGATGGTTTTTTGTAGAAATATGAATCAAAGGATTCAGAGCATTCCCACTAGCTGAAGAATGGTAGTGTTGATGTGTTGATAGGGATGTGCTTTGTCGACCTTCCATGATATCCATTCTTCCACAATGAGGGATACACTCTCTTCAAGACAATCCACCTTAAGATCAAGTGAATTTATCTTAGTGTCCATTGAATCAATTTTACGATTGAGAGTTTCAGTGGCTGCTAAGATAACATTTGTTGAGTGGTTATACATGGTTTGTAAGGTTTTGCCTTTTGTATCCATTGTATCTATAAAGAAAGACACTTAGAAAAACAAAAAACATTTTAGCGTTAGAGAAATTAACCTCCAAACACTTCATACCTTCGTTTTACCTTACACTTGGATCATAAATATTGAAAGATGGTTTATACTTCGTATGGTGATCATGGAGTCAAGTGCTACTCTTGATTGGATTGGATTTTTGTTTGAAACAACTCAACTACAATATGTGCGAACTTGAGTTAAGAAGCTACGACAAACTAAAAAATACAAAAGATTGAAAGAAAAAGAACGTTGAAAGAAATAGGACTCAAGAACTCACCAATTAACTTAGTAGATGAATTACTTAGTTTTTGAGTAGTTTAAGAATCAAAAGAAGAAATTAGGAATCAAGAAATTAAAGCTTAGGAATCAAACCTTAAGCAATAGAGTAATTAAAGTATTTAATTGAGTTTGAAAACTTGTCTGGACATGGGTTTGCTTGATCTGTGTTAGGACTGAGTTGTTCTGCATTTAGGGACCTGCTTCAGTAGGTCCAACGCACCCTTGGTGCAGGCTGGAAGTACCTTGGTGTTTGCTTACGGGTTTGAGTTATGCTGGGGATGATGTAGCATGTCAGCCGCAGATGGAGGGTAGGTTGGACGTAACTTGTTGATGTCTCACTATTTTGACCTGTGTCTGGAGTGCTGCAGCAGGTTAAGCACACTTCCAGTGCAAGTAAGTTGCACATAACCCACTCCACAACTTTTAATGTACCTTTAAACCTCAAATGGTACCTCCTTTTTGTCCTCTGTTTGGAATATACTTGAAATCCATTGTAGATGCCTTGGTACAATACTTTTTCACCTTTTCTTTTCCTTATTTTTGGATCAAACACTCACTTTTGATGAACTTGAATATGAAGATAATAATCTTCTCAAGAACACTAAGAATATCATAGCTCAGAATAAGTTGAAAATTCAAACCTATGCACCTTTCATCATTCTAAACTCATTCCATACATTATTTTGTTCAAATTCCTCACTCAACACTTCAAATCTTGCAACACACCTTAAACTTCTTCTTTTCAAATCCAAGCTTCTAATGATTGTATAAGGCTTAATTTCACACTAATTTAGGTCGAATATGATATATGGACACTACTAGTATTAGGGAATATAAATCTAGAAACACAAGAAAACACAAAATCAAAAACTCAAAATTTGACTTAAGACCTAAAACATGAATAGTAACTTTTTTGTGATTTTTGATTTTTTGTGACAACTAGACCCACGATTGACTTTGTAGGGATGAAATCAAACTCAACTCTGATACCAAATGATATGAAACTAAACTACAAAACCAAAAATGAACTATGAAAGCAAGATAAGACAATCAATAGAGAGATAGATAATTAGACATAAGAAGAATGAGTAACTAAGAACAAAAGGATATATTCAATTATAATTAGTTTAAATACCTAATTCCTACTGTAACCAAGAGGGAGATGATCTCCCTCTAAACCAACGTTCCTAAACCAAAGTTCAACAAAAGTTTTCCAACGGTCTCACTCAATGGGGAAGCATTCATCAATCCATTAATTATTTATCCAAAAACTAAGAGAATGAGCTAGCCTCCAAAGTATTTATAGTTTAAGCTCATTAATACAATTTTAGGCCCAAAAGTGACCCAATTGCAAGAAAATGCTCTCTAGGTGTTGTTTTGATCCGCTATTGAAATCTAGAGCGGATCCAAAGCGCCTTGGCATAAGTCCTTTCCACGGGGATTTCTAGCCCTATTTTTCCTTCCCTTTCCTCCTCCAACGATCCTTGAACCAATGTGAGTGTGATCATCAACAAATGACACCCTTTTGATGGTAAGGAAGCTTCTTCAAGTACCTTCCACTTCATGAACAATCCTTGGATATTTTGAAGCTCCCGAGCTTGAATTCTAGTGTATGGCTTGGAGCTAATCCATATTGTATCAATTGGTTAAATTGCATAACTATAATGTAGTTTGATGAAAGATTTCATGATTATACCATCGGTCACAGTGAATAGGAGGTTATAATCAAAATGTGAATATGGATGGAATCTAATTTGGCTTAGTTATTATTTTAGAGAAAATCTTGTTAACTTTATGGATTATGCTTAATCGTAATATATGTGAGAATATATGTATGTTGGTGTCTGTTTTGGACTATGGGTTGTGAAAATTAGAAACTAGTAATTATGATATTTTTTGAAATTGAAAGATATTGAAGTAAACTAATTATAGTAAAACAAGAATGGCAGTGAGTAGTTGGAAATTTTGGTTGAATTGGTGGATTTATAATCATAGTTGATCCATTGGGTGATGAATTAGTCTATGCTAAAGCCTTGCCATAATTTTATGATTATTAAAAATCGAATTAAGTCTATTGGATATAAATGAGAAAATTTAACTAATTGTTTGGTCGTTTGTTGCGCTGGATGCTAGTAAATATGAATACTTGATTTTGCTTGGAAAGCTATTGAACATGCTAAATAATATATCACAAATATTGTTGAATAATGAAATCGTTGTATTTTGGGATAAAGACTGGGTTAGTGACGCAAGTGATAATATTTATAAACTTACTTTATATTGTACTTGAATTAGTAAGTGATGGTTAAAGGTAGTAGAAAACCCATCTTGGTATATGTGCATGTTAACTGTTTCATCGTATACTTGTTACAATGAATGTTCAAAGAAAGTAAAATGTCAAATGATATCCTAAGTGTTTATCACAAATAATGAGGTTATATCAAAGATTTGTGAATTGTACAAGTATGGTTGTTTATTCTCATTATTTTTTTTATTATTGTGATATCTGTTGTTAATTATGGGATGTATCAATAGTTTGACATTATCATATAATTTACAATTATTATTATTGTGACATGGGATGGTAATGAACATCATCACGAAATTGGTTGGCTTGGGTACCATGCTGGTATAGTATATATGATTCATTAGTAGGCTCAAGTGCCACGTCGGTACTTGTCAAGACCTGAGATTTCCCTCTAATTGTAATACGGTGCTTAGAGTCACAAGTGACCCTGAACTAACCCTTGTATCATGCATGGACTACTAAAATAACATAAACTAAGGTGAAACATAAAAACTATAGAAGAACACTTATTATCAATTCAACACTATAAATAACTCATGATTAGAATTTGAAATACTGAGGAATCATAATCAACATGCTTAGTCTAAATTAAAAATCTAAAATAAAACTACCATAACTGACTAATGACTAAAAGCCTCTAACTTTGAGATAAGGAGTGTTGAGAGAAGACCCCAACTACCTCTTATTACTGAAAGAATAACTAAACATAGTCTAAGAATCAATAAGAGTTGCATTGTTCCCCAAAGCAATGAAGACTCACAAACTGATATAGCTAAGATGTAGGTGTTGACTATCCTGGAACATGAGATGGATGCCCTGAATCTACATTATAAGCCAACGTAGGCAAAAATTATTTGTCAATACTTTGAATGTACTGAGTATGTAACATATGTTATATAATCATATTATAAAATATATTATGCTATAAGATTAGTTTAATAAAAACTATGCATTCCTTAAAAACCATGCTACAACTGAAGTGCAATGACCTAATGCATAATATGTATGTTAAAACATAAGCCAAATATATGGCTACTATCAACTATTATATTTCTATTATCTAAAAGAGTTGGTTCATGCATGTGTAAGCTGTGAAATCATGAATCCATGCCGTGTAAATCATATACTTGTGGAAACCATAAAACTGATGCACGATAAGAAAATCATGATGAATGTACTAAGAAAACATAAGAATGCACTTGGGTAGTTTTTTCTAACCGACATAAACTATGCGAGCTACATAGAGTCCAGCGTACTACACTCCCACACTAAAAAGAAGGGATTCTAGCTTACCAAGGCTAGAACCTATCTATAATGATCCTATAATCAAGTCTTTTCAAGCTAAGGGAGACACTTTCAACTAACGAGGATCCCTTTCTCCTATAGTGGCACATAGTTATGAAACTTGGATTATTTGGATCCCTCATGTGCTTGGTGCAAAATACTTCTTCCAAAACATGTACTATACTGATGCTCAATCATAACTGTGGGACATATCTAGATGCCTGAAAATATATAACATATTAATAGCATATCTAATGCCAAATTTTGCATAACTGGATAGCATGTCTAATGTTAAAATCTATAAGGTTAAGCTAGATCTCTATCATAACTCATGTCTATAACTTCATGCTAAAATTATGACACTAAATGCATAATGTGACAATTATGTTATTTGCTATAGTGAAGGACTAAAAGTCAAAAACCATAATTCATCTCACTTTGATAAAGATATGAAAAATTCATGCTAAGATATTCTAAGTATCATAAATCATGCTAGATACTAGAAAATCATGTTGGTATATAATCTCATGAAGATTAATACAATAGGGATCATCAAGAATGAAAACTATTGAAACCATGAATTTTGAGTAAAAATTCTAATTTGAATCTTCATAAAAACAAGGTTAAAATACTATAGTTTTAGGCATGAAGGTGAAAGGAAAATTCATTGAATACCCCATACCTGATTAGGAAGCTTTTAGATCGAAAACTTGGGTGGGGACTTGACTTTTATTGAGCCTGAGGAGAAAATTCTATGTTCTTAACTTAAGAGAATTTGACAAAGTTTAGGAGCTTTGATAGACATAATGAGAGAGAAAACTGAATAATTATATGATATGATTCCTCAAAATACCCTAAAACGGATTTGTATAGGGCTAAAAAGCTTGGAAAAGGTCAAAAATAATCTTTTAAAACATGTAGAAAGTTGCTAGAAAAATAATAGTAAAAATCTTACTTTGGGTTGTGATATTAACATCACTGATTGTTATGATTCATACACAGTTTTGTAGTCTCGAATAGCCTTATAACGTTCCACTAAAATGATCATAACTCTTAGCTCTGAAGTTGAACTAATAATAAAATTAGATCTATTATAAAGAAGAATCAAAGCCCTTTTTTTATAGGTTTTAAGTTCAAAAAAACTTTAAAATCTAGGAGTTATGCCTGTTTAGATTTGACTATAGAAAGATTCTTCACAAGAAATTAATTGATAGGAAAGGTTTGAACTTGGATATGAGCTAGGAGTTAATTTCTTTTCTTAATATATGTCTAAATCAATTCTCATACTATCAAAATATGATGTTTGATTCTACGTACTTGAAGTATGACTCTAATCTTAGCATGGATTTTCAAGGTGTTATAGTATAGTACATGGATAGAACTTGTCCCCTGTAGGTCATGACTAGTGGGTGACCATAAGACCTTTAGCATGTGTATACAAGGTATTGATAAGTGTGATAGTTCCTTGAGTAAACCAAATTTATGTGTTGACTTGCTATATTCAGTTCCTTGAGTGAATCAGGCTTATGTGTTGACTTGTTATAATTGATTTCTTGTGTGAATCAGGAATTGTGATTATTCACATGGTTATTGTTAGAGTGGTTTCTTGAGTGGATCAGAATTCTCTATTTACTAGTTATATATGTCGATTATTTGACCGGACCAGGCTTATCTATTCACTTGTTATATATATTAGTTCCTTTAGTGGACTGAGCTTATTTATTTACTTGTTATATGTTTTGGTTCCTTTAGTGGACCGAATTTATATATATATATATATATATATATATATTTTCTTGAATGAATGGGGTTATGATTACTGACTTATTGAGTTTATTAGATCCTTGTATGGTCCAGGCTAAGTTAATCTTTGTAATACTAACTCGGTTGTGAAGTTGTATGCACTCATATTTAGCCTAGGCTCAAGATCTAAAGGCTAGTATATTTGAGTGGAAAATGAAAGTTACTTACTTTAAGTGATGACGTGAACTATAGACTAAGGGAAGTTAACTGTCATATTATATGTACCGATTCATCTTGAATTTTTGTATTATATGTTATCTGTTTTAACCTTGATCGACCTATGATGCCTACTAGTATATTTTGTTTGTACTAATTCTACACTTCATATATCTTTTTTTAGGTATAGTCTGGTTGCAGAGTTGGTTGATATTTCTCAGCTGACGTGAATAGTAATCTCTAGCAGCTTCTACTCCTTTTATTCCTGCAGTGAGAGTTGTGCTTTATATTTTGTCTTTTGCTATAGCAGATCTCTTGTACGTATCTAGACCAGGTCAGTGAGAAATATGTTTTTGGTTCTCTTTTGTAATTTGAGAAAGGTTGTTTATTCAGATTTTGAAGCCATTAATCAAATTTGTTATAACTTTCGCATGTATTTTGAAATGGGTGGTAAGAATTCTCCTATCTAGGTGGATTAAAGTAGGTTCCTCACGAATCAGTTGATTGTGTCATGACAAAAATGTATCCTTAGTGGTTGGAAGACCCATACAAAAACAAATATATGGATTGTAAATAAGGGAAACAAAGTAAACTTCATCTCTGACAATTGGATTCTAAACCACAAGCCCATCAGAAAGCTCCATGGCCCTTGGATTCCTCAGGATCTACAGGACAAAATTTCTGCCCACCATTGTAATGGCTTGTGGTCCTTCCATCGACTTTCCTATATCCTCCTTAATGACCTTCAACACATCATTAACTTCACCCATATTTCTCTATATGCCACTAAGGAGGATAAGATGATCTAAAATCTAACTTCAAATGGACTCTTCAACACTAAATTTGCCTACAATATTATTGATCATGGTGACATCAGTATTCATGTAGAAGCTATTAAGTTATCTTAGATATGGAAGCTATTGGTCCCCCTATAATCAAATTCTTCATATGTTTATTAGCCCATGGTAGGCTCGCAACATGTCATTACTTCCATTTTATTAGTATGAATCTCCTCACTTCCTGCCACTACTACAGTTTCCATATGGAAGACACTCTCCATATATTCTTTAATTATTCAGTACTTATCTATTCTGGACTAACATCAACTCTAGAGCAACGTACAATATTCCTCACTATTTAACTTTCGTAAATAATGTTAGGCCTCGGTCTAAAGTCTAGAAAGACATCAAGACCAAACACTTCAACAACATGATAGATTAGGTCCATATTCTCCCTTACTATTTTTGGTATATTTGGAAAACCAGAAATAGTAATGTTTTAACAACAAGAAGGATAGAGTCAACATTGAGACTACCGTCTCCAAAACTATTGAGGTTAACCATATCCTCAATAAACGTCCTACCTATAAAGAAAGGACTTTAGTTGTCCTGAAATGGAAACCACCCCTTAAGAATACTTACAAACTCAACACTAATGGAGTTTCCATATCCAACTCCTACAAGGGAGGAATTATGAAGTCTTTGGGAATGCAATTAGAGGATGGGTGACTGGTTTCACAAAAATCCTTCATCACACCACTAATAACTTTGCAGAGATTATAATACTGCTAGAAGGCTTATCCATTGCTTGTGAGCATAGACTAAACTTTATAGAAGTTAATATAGATTACATTAAGATCTTGAGAATGTTTTTAAGAAATGAACACTCATTTTATAATAATATTTTTGATGAGTGCATGTCATTACCAGTGAAGTTGGGAAATCCAACAGTCAGGCATTGCTATAGGGAGCAGAGCGGGGCAGCTAATATCCTGGCAAAGGAAGGCAATAAAGGAAAGTTCTTAAATCACACTGACTTTTTAATAGTTCCGCCTATGTGTACTAGAGAAGCTGCGGAGGAAGACATAAATGAAACTACTTTTGCGAGATTAATACCAGCATGTAAGCTTTCATTGATAATTATTTTTTATTGGAGATCCCCAATCATCACATTCAACCGGAAAGCCTTTTGGACTAATGCCACCTTAGAAAGCATGTTTACAATCTTCAATGTGTTAAATTTACACATTGAAGATTGTAAAAAAGAGTAAAAAAAATTATTTAAAGAAAAAAAAACAAGGAAGGAAAAACTATCTACTTTTTAACATAAATATTTTAGAACTTCGAATTAAACAACTCAAGTCTTTATATTAATAAATAAAGTTTTTATAAAAATATCTAAGGTAACTTATTGCAAATAAATGACAAATATTTTATTACTATAATAACTAATCTTCTTTTATAAGTAATAATATTAAAGATGTTATGTCTTTTAAGAATACATTATGCAAAAAAGAAGACTTCATATCACCAGAGAATGCCAAAGATGTTCTACTATAAATATTTTTGCCATTGCTTCGATTTATATTTCCCAAAAAACGAATCCCTCTTTAATAGCTTTGAATAAATTAAATATGTTTATTAAGATACAAAAACTTCTTACTCCACAAAAAAGAAAGTACTTTTTCGTAGAATTTTAGTTGGAAAAGAAAATGTTTTATGCTAACGGATTTTGATACATAATTATGAGTTTCTATGCTTGTATCTATATATTTAAGGCTTCTTATGTGCACATATTTAAAGCCTCATATGTTCATATATTTAAGTCCTCTTATGTATATATATTTAAAATCTCTTATGTGTATATTTAAGATCTCTTAGTAAAATTGATTATAAACCACTAATTTTATTGAGACGTCTTTACCCTTAACACATAATTTTACTTCATTATTTGGGCGGATAAAACTCAGAAGTTGATGTGGTGATAGGCATACTCCGGACGACCCATATTATTAATAAGAGTTTTAAATGTCTTATGTTTTAATTCCAAAATCCTTATCACCATTTCAAAAGTGTAAGTAAATTTAGGATGTTTAAGGTATTATTGTACAAGTACGCTTCAAACAACGAATGTAAATTATCTATTACAACCTTTATTGTTTTTATTGATGGTATCAAAGTTAAGCTTTGAAGAACATAAACTTTCAAACTCTTCATATGTAACAGAGTTAGATTGGTCACATAATCGATCTTGAGCTTGGGTGAAGAAGGAGAGTTGCAATCACAACCAATATAAAATTAAATTTGTCAATTTATAATGTGGAGGTAAGATACAAGTAACCCAACCTATACCCGAAAATTCAGTGATGCGTCCAAATTTTACGAGAGTCCTATTATCCCTTAACCTCATATATATATATATATATATATATATATATATGTGTGTGTGTGTGTGTGTGTGTGTGTGTAGCCTCTCTAGAGGTTAGCGATAAGAGTACAACGCGACTAAAAACCCAATGTATGTGTGTAGCCTCTCTCGAGGTTACCTCTTAAACTCATATATATATATATATATATATATATATATATATATATATATATATATATATATATATATATATATATTTGTGTGTGTGTACACTCTCGAGGTTAGTGGTAAGAGTACAACGCGACTGAAAACCTAACAATAATTTATTTTATGGACAATTATATTTTTTAAGCCCAAATGAGGTAGTGCCTTATGTCACTAGGAGCGAGCTGATAGGGGGATAAGAACTTCTTTTCACTCTGTACAGTATTATCTAGAAACATTCCTTGCCTCTTTCACTCACTGGAACGTATTTTCATCAGATCATAACCTAAGCAAAATACAACCTTGCATAAAATTTAGTTCAAGAACTCAAGTATTGACATCAAATTATATTTTGATAAAAAAAATTAAATTACCAGAGCATACCTTCACAAATAGGTTCAAAGAATGAAAATGGAACAAATTAACAGAAAATAGAAACCAAAAGTGAATATTTTTTTCTTACCAAATACAAAAAATGCAACGAAATTCAGTATGAACAGAACTTAAATGGATATATTTTGAAATTTGATAAGATAATAAAGAAGTTGAAATTATAACCATAAATGGACTTTAATTTTTTAATTTGGGATAAACTTTTTTTTTTCTCATCATCTTGATTTTTGCAGTGGATTAAAACTTCAGTTTGTTTTCTTTTATTTTTGCCCAATTCTACAAAAATTGAAATATTGAGTTGAACTTTTTTCAAACAAAAATAGATGACAAAATAAAAGGGGCAAAAATTTGTGGGAGTAAAACGTAGAAGCATGACTGAGAGTAGATACAGATTAAAAAGAATAGGGATGATACTAACAATAGAAGTATTTCATTTGCTTTAATTAGACTTCTTTTTTAATGTCAAAATGTTTTCCTTCAAATTTGATTAATGAAAACAAATTTATGATACATATGCAGAATTACCTCTGAATTTCAATGTGACTACTTTTTTAAGAAGAACAAGAAGATCTTCGCCAAAGAATCTGGTGATACTTTTCCCTATTCTCAAGTATTAAAAATTAGGACCAAATAGAAACTGACACAAAAAATAAGTATGTTAAGATATGATATCCAATTTTATGCGCGCATTACAACTATCCGTCGAAAAAATTGAATTTATTCAAAATCTACTTGTAAAAGAAAAGTACTAGACATAATAATAATTGTCTCGAGAAAATTGAAAAAAAGGTGTCTTTTAAATCTTGAATGAAGGAATGGTGACATTAACCAACTTAAAGGGTCAAACATCATTAGAAAATGTGATTAAGTTAATTATGGACTTCATTAATATTTTCAAAACTTTCTAATCTTTTAAAAAATACAAATCAACCCACACTCCTCTTCAATTCAAATCAACCAGTCTCTCTCTTCTCTCTCGACAGTTTCTCTCAACTCTCTCCCAACCAACAGTTCTGCAAAATTCTCCCTTAAATCCCCGGCGACTTCAACCTCCGGCGAAAAATAGTCGGGTGAGCTCCCTTTTGACTTTTAAACGTCAATCGACGTGAAGTCTTCTCCGGCTACAGCAACTTCGAGTTCTTCATCTTCCCATTTTTTTCACAGGTAAAAAATCATGAAGAAACAGAGGAACTTAAGCTAACTACTCTTCTAGTATTGAAATGTGGACTGAACAAAATCCTAATTTCTAGCATTTCTTCTTCTTATTGTCGTACTGTTGATTCGAATTTGTTGGTGATTTTTGTTTACAGTTGATGTTCTTAGTGGAGACCCCTTCTTATAGTGTGTGTGTGTGTGTGTGTATGATGTGTTGGTGTTGTTGGGTTGATTTGTTGTTTATCCTGGTAAAAATGGTGTTGCAATAGATGAAACATCTGATGCAACATATGAAGACATCTGATGCAGCAGATGAAAATATCTGATGCACCAGATTAAAATTTGATGCAACTATGAAAATCTGATGCAACAGATGAACAATCTAACAGATCATTCATCTGTTGCAACAGACGAATCTTTTATTTGGATGAAATCTAAACAATATTGATCCAACAGATAACTCATTTTGCAATAGATCAGTGATCTGTTTCAACAGATCAGTGATCTGTTTCAACAGATCAGTGATCTGTTTCAACAGATCAGTGATCTGTTTCAACAGATCAGTGATCTGTTTTTATTATTCCCAACGGTTTACCCATTCGTTGCAACGGGTCAGTTATATGTTGCAACAGATAATATATTTAGTGCAACAGATTAGTGATCTATTTTTATGATTTTCAATGGATTACTCATTTGTTGCAACAGATTGGTTATATGTTGCAACAGATAACTACCTGGAGCAACAGATTTGTGATCTATTTTTATTATTCCCAACGGTTTACTCATCTGTTGCAACAGGTCAGTTATATATTGTAGCAGATAACATACCTAGTGCAACAGATGTGTGATCTGTTTTTACTATTTCCAACGGATTAATCATCCATTGCAATAGGTTGGTTATATGTCGCAACAGATAAACTACCTGGTGCAATAGATTAGTAATTTATTTTTATAGTTTCCAATGGATTACTCATCCTTACAACAGGTTGGTTATATATTGCAACAGATAAACTACCTGATATAATAGATTAGCGATCTATTTTTATTATTTCCAATGGTTTACTCATCCGTTGCAACAGATCGGTTATATGTTGCAACAGATAACATACATAGTGCAATAGATGTATAGTCTGTTGGCTGTTTTACCTTGCCGTTGTGTATGTTAGATTTACTGTTATCCCTTTTTAACTATGCATTAATTAATTATAATCTATTTTATGTTTCTGTTAATTTAAGATAATATGGCTTCCAAAAGAAAATAAACCAAATCAAGTCCAAGTAAAGGAACAAGTGCAGCAGCTCAGCTATATCCACCACTCTATGAGCTTGCTTTACAAGCGTTATCTCAATCAGGAGCAGAAGATAGTGAACATGGGGAGGAGGAATATCTCAAAAGAGATGATCCAAATGCTAATAGCCCTTCCGCCAAAGAGTTGGTCAAAACCTTCAACATTGACCATTATCCTGTGAGAATACAGTACGATGGTACCACAGATTTAACGAGTAATTTCATGGTTAAGTTATCCATGGAAAAATCTTTCGATGCCTTCAGAAAAATACTTTGAGAACAAAAATTGGATGCTTATTTCAGGGAAAGCTGCTTTGGGCAATATCTAGATTTGTCGAAGGACAATAATGCTCGTTTTCAGATGAAAATAGAATACGATCTTCTCAAGCGTAGGTTTATGTATGAAAACAAAGACAAAATGGATGAGGTGTGAATAAATTACTATGGCATATCTGTTTGTTTTGGTTGGAAGGAGTTTGCCATAGTTACCATACTAAAATGTTATCCTCCTTCTCCTTCTCAAGTTATTCCTACTCTGACCCCAAAAAAAAATACCCCACCCACTCAAAAAAGGAAAAGGAAAGTTGAGTGATAGTGATGACCTGGTGTCGATTGTTGGTCCAAGCTTCAAAAATAAAAATTTAATAGAAATATTGAAAGGTAAAGGACTCTCAAAGAAGCACAAGCAATCGTTGTGTTTGGTTTGGTTTGTACATAATATTCCTTGGGCGAGAGACGTTAACAACAATATAACCGTTGGTTTAATAAAGCTCTCCTAGGATCTTGAGGCATTTAACAACTATCTTTGGGGTTATGAAAGCTTCACAATCACTGTCCAATATTTGTTGACTCTGCTAACGTCAAAGACAGTCAACTTATATGGTTTTCCATGGGCCTTCATGGTAAATATTTCTTTTATCATGATATGATTCATCATTTTTTTATTCAATAATGCTTTTAATTTATTGGCATTATGTTATAGGCTTGGGCATTTGAAGTCATTTCTTATTTGAGACAACAAGTGAACTACCAGAAAGAAGTTTCTTGTCCAAGAATTCTGAGATGGTTGTCGGCCAAAATAGATAGACATACAAAATTTCTTGATCTTTTCAACTCTCCCAAGAAAGAAGTAAGTCCAATTCTAATCAAGTTTTTGTTTTAATTAATGATTATTTTAAATGATTTCATCATCATTCTAATATATGTACCGATTTATTTTAGATTGTCCATCTGTGGCTTGTTCCGACCAACCGAGAGTTGAAGATGTCATTTTTTTCTTACTTTACGGTCTGTGCAAACTTTACCAGACCCTAAGGTCATTGATGGAATAAAAATAGAATTGTTTGGAGCAACTACCATCATAAGAAAAATAATTTTGGAGGGTGAGCTTGTTGTTATTGACGATGGTAATCGAAGTGGTAGTGGTAGTGGTTTTGCTATTGGGGCTATATGATTCTCTTCTTACCATTTTTGAAACAACAAGCCATTATGATTATGATCATACTAGTTGTACAGATTTTTCTCCATATTTTACCACATCTAGTGAATGTTCTACATGCAAATATCAAGAGTACAAGGAGAAACACGATGGAGTGATTAATGTTATTAATGCACTAACTACTCCTGTAAAGAAAATGACATCTAAGAGGGGTGTCATTCCATCAAAGAAAATTTCATATTTATACACTCCACTAGAGATCAAGGCATCTAAGAGGAGAAGGAAGGATACTTCCAAGGCATCATCAAGCATCGAAAAAAGCAAAATTATAATACCTCTATCTTTGTCTTGCACCGATGTTCAGTGTGCAAGGGCCACAGGCGAGCAACATGAGCCTAAAGAGGTAAATGTACATCACCTATTTCAACAAACAAATAGGCACATATTTGTTTTAACAGATAATGCATCTGCTGAAAATTATCAAATAGCTATATACATCTGTTGCAACTGTTGTCTAAACTGTTGCATCAGATGCGTTATCTATTACAATAGATAAATCTTATGTTGCAACAGTTGGTTCATCTATTCGAAATTATCATACTGCTCTAATTTACCTGTTCAAATTTATCCCAACAGATGATCCATCTGTTACAACATAAGGCTCTTCTGTTATGGGCAATCTGTTGTATATCTGTAATTAGCATTGACAATTTTGGTTTTTCAGGTAGATGTCACAGTAGAAGCCACTGCTGAAGAACATAATATTACAGTTGATAATCCATTAATTGTTTCCAAAGAAGAAGAAAAAGTGGAGCATATTAGTTCGGGAGAACAGAAGAATTACCCATTTGAATGGTTCAACATCTCAGACGAGGCTCTAAAAAACTAACATAGTTGATCAATGACTATTCAGAATGAATTGTCGATGGGCTATTAAAGCATCATTCCGGTAGGTACAAAAATTAATTTTTAAAGATATTGGTTTATACTATTTTTGTTGTAAGAACGTGACATTAACACATATAAATCATCATGTAGAAAACAAAATGACGAACGATAAAAAGTGAATGAATTGAGCCTTGGTTTTGATATGTTTAACTTTGTTGTTGCACATCCAGGAATGAAGAATTGGTTCTATTTGATGTCACAGCCCCAAACTTGCTGGAATGATGAGGTTTAAATATCATATATATTACTATTAATTAGTACTTTATTTAATTACATCTGTGTATTAATTTTTTTGTCACGTAATCCAAAATATTTGATAATATGTATAGCACATCGATGTTATTTTTTACTACCTCCGAAAGAAGGCCAAGTTGCAAACACAAGAATAATATAGATACACGACAGACAATTATTTATACAAAGTTTACATCAATAATTCCTACAATAGGTATTGTCAACAACAGCCGAAAGTTTTCTAAAATGAGAAAGGTTTAATCAACATCATCAAAGGTTTTAGCATTTTGGCTGACTTACCTTGGTATTTTGTCGACGAAGTATATAACCCAATCAATTATGGTGATGAATTTCATTGGGTGTTTGTTGTCGTAGTTCTAAAAGAGAGGCGCATCTGAGTTTATGACTGAATATCGCGAAAGAGACGTTGCGGGCCTTCATCTGAGATACAAAAGCTGGCCAAAATATTCCCTACTTACCTTCATATGAGTGGCTTTTTGGACCAAAAGGTTCATACTGATTGGTCGACGATGGAAGCATACCGGGATAAAATGGGTAATCCATTTGATGTACAATATGTTGAAGGAATTGCTCAACAAAACATTGGTAGCCTCTAAGTATAAGTGTCATGATTTAGTTTCATTGCATAAATTTCACAACGCTTTCATGAACTGCAAGATATGGATTATCTAATTTTTTAAAACACAAGAATTACGGTCCTTTTGTTGCCACTTACGCTGATTATTTGAGCTATGGATTACAAGTACCAAATGATGGACTTGATACCGGATTACTCCACAAAAGATATGTTGTTCTTTTATGAAAATATGGAGAAGAAAAAGCTTAGAAGCCGTATGTAAGCGATATTAAAGATCCACGATAACCAAAGCCGAATTTCATAACACCGGATGAAGAACAACTTGCTAATTATTTGAGCTATGGATTACAAGTACCAAATGATGGACTTGATGTCGGATTACTCCACAAAATATATGTTGCTCTTTTATGAAAATATGGAGAAGCAAAAGCTCAGAAGCCGTATGTAAGCGATATTAAAGATCCACGACGACCAAAGCCGAATTTCGTAACACCGGATAAAGAACAACTTGCCATATTGATTAGCTATTGATAGCTTGAGTCCGTTAATTTAATAACATATCCTCCTTGGTTTAACTTGTTGACTTGTAAGTAGAGTAGATAATTTGTACCCATAATGATTTCTTTTACATTTCATTTATTTGTTGAGTTATTTCATGTAATTTTCAAAAGGCTTCGACTTATTTTATGTTGTCTATAAATATAATTTAATCCTTAGTTTTGAACATATTAATTGAAATGGAATATTAGATTCAAATATCACAACAGATAATACATCAGCTGTAACAGACGACATATCTTATCAAATAGATTTAAATATATGTTGAAACAGAGATGCAACACGTAGATCATCTGCTGGAAATTATATAATAGGTCTTCCTACTTTCTTGATTTTTTTCCATCTGATTACCTATCATTTGTTGCAACAGATAGATTATATGCTGTAACAAATTGGATATCTATTGTAACAAATAGACTGGGAAACATCTATTAATTTGAGGTTGGTCTTGAAGAGCTTTATCATTAGGCTAACCTTGCCTAACTGCTCTTCTTATGGATGTTTCTCCAGCCAATTTTTTCTTTATTAACTCCACTGTTAGGTCTTCTTTTGTATCAACAAAACCCAGAGTAAGAAAATAAGTCATCCCCAGCTTATCATCGGTAAGCACGATCCAAGGATGCACAACCTATAAAAAAGACAGGAGGAATTTAAATCATATAACAATAATTTACAATCAATTGGATTACATGGATGTTAACATAGACAACTTATGCAACAGATGATCTATCTACCACAATAGTTGATCTATATGTCACAACAGATTGATAATATGTTGCATCAGATTACACATCTCCTGCATAATTTGCATCAGATGGGTAATCTGTTGAGTCAGGTTCAGAGAACTAGAGCAACAGATGGTTAGTCTGTTGAAAAATATGGATCGTCTGTCGTAAAAAATTACCCATCTATTGCACCAGTTGCAGTTGATAGGTAATCTGTTGCAACAGACGACCCATCTATCGCAACAGATGGAATATCTATTTTAATATCTTTCTTTGAGGAAAATTATTTTAGGTAAAAAAAGACATACTGAATTATCTGGAGGGCTAAATAGATCAGCATCCTGCTCCTTAATATTTTTTTCACCGCCCTTTGCAGTCGCCAACCACCTAAGGATCCTTAGATAAAAAACCTCATTCGGGTAATCCTTGAACTGCTTTCGGATGGGAGGAATGGCTTCACATGCCCAAGCCTAAAAAAATGTTAATAGAAATCAAGCCAAAAAAAGTCATAATAAATATATTCATTATAAATTAATAGATGAGTAAAAATAGTGATCAATTTTACCATGAAAGCCCAGGGAAAGCCGTATAATGTGATCGTCCATGTGGATAGCTTTGTCATTAAATATTGGACAGTCAAGTAGTAGTTGTCATATCCCCAGGGATAGTCGTTGAATTTGTCAAAATCATCAGCAAGCACCAAGAAATCATCTTCTATGATTTTCCTAACATCTCTTGCCAATAAAACAGAATGAAAAAACTAAACTAAGCACAATTTCTCCCTGCAGTGCTTTGGTATGTCTTTAACCTCGAGATCTGCTATCAAATCCACCATTTTATAGCTATTACGTCCAACAATGCCCAACAACCCATTTTTTACCTTGCATTTGTTTGACCCTTGTGAGGTGTTTCCTTGATGAAAGGTTCTTCTAGACGATTGCATCTTAAGCCCGTAACTATGGTAAACTCTTTTAATCCAAAACAAACCAGCATGCCACAGTAGTTGATCTAGACTTCATCCATCTTTTTCTACCCTCCTTTCCTGCATACTTGATCCTGCGCTTGAGAAGGCCATATACCATGCTCATTGGGAAACGGAGAGTGTGGTCCTCAGACAGCTCAAAAAAATATGCAAAGCAACTCTTCTTAAAAAGTCCATCTATGTTTTCATTCTTCATAATACTCTTAAGTTCATCAAAAGGTTTCCCCAACTGACATCTAAGTACAAGATCACCAAATACTGCGTTAGGGCTATTCATCGGCATCGTAACTCAAAACTTGTCAATACTAATGGTTTTGATAGAATTATGCTGGGATTTTGATATTATTTCACGCCCCATTGGTGAAGAGAAGTTATCACTTTCCTCGGCTTCATTTTTCCCTAACTGAGATTGTTCTGAAAGTTTCTCCAAATCTATCTGTACTCTATCCTTTTTATTTTGGTGATCAGAAGTTGATCCACTTTCTCTATTTTCAATTTTTTTTGGGGGGGGGAGACATCTTTTAACTACAAACAATAAAAAATAAAAAATACATTGTATTTGATGTCTGCACAATTTGAAAAAAAAAAGGTAAGACAAATTTCAATAAATTATTCTACGCCACATTACAAAAAAAATACTTCAACGGATAAGCCATCAGTTGGAATAGATGGGGAATCTATTTGAAGACCTATTTAATATCTCGCAACAGATATCCCACCTGTTACAACAGATGGACCACCAACACCATAACCAATGCCACCATCAATACCAGTAAAACCACCACTAATACCATCAATACCAACACCAAGACCACCAACACCACCACCAATACCAACACCAAGACCAACACCAACACCACCAACAACACAAGTACCGACACCAACAACAACATTCACCAACAACACCATAAACACCATCCAATAATACCACGACAGTCAACAAAACACTAAGAAAAAAATTAGGTTTTTCTTGGGTGCTTCCTACTTTTTAAGCATCAAAAGACAAAATTGTTAATCCATTCTCGAAGATAATACAACTAAAAGTCTTCTTTTTCATCATTAACTAAAAATCCCTAATTTTTAGAATAAAAATTAAATGTAAAACTCTTCTCAGACTTTGTTACCTTCGAAGACAGAGAAAACGATGGATACAAGCAAGAATGAAGTTAAAAATAACAATTATATGGTCGAATATAGAAAGAAAATTGATCTGTTTTGAAGGGTTGAGCAATATATTGAGTAGTTGTTATCTGTATTATTGAGAGACAGAGAGAGGGGAGCGATAACTTGAGATTTAAAATAAGAAAGTTTTTTTCTCGCAAATGGATGATTTGTATGGGTTGATTTGTAATTTCGAAAAAGAATGACAAGTTTTGAAATTGTTAATTTGGTTCGAATTGATCTTAGTTAATTTTTAAAATTTCAAAAGATATAGTTTTTAAAATATTAAGTTAATGAGAACTCATTTCAACTCAGAGTGATCGATTGACGAGTCGGGTCAAAATGAACGCAATACCAACACCATGCAAATGCAACGACGTAATTAAAGTTGTTGTTGACCCTATGAGCTTATTCATTCATCCCTAGTTCCACCTAAATCAATGTAGGTACTATTAATCTTAACATTAAGTTCATGAGAACTCATTTCAATTAAGAGTGATCGATCGACGAATCGGGTTGGGATAAACACAATACCAACACCATGCAAATGCAATGACTCAATTGAAGTTATTATTGACCCTGTGATCTCATTCATTCCTCCTTATTTCCACCTAAATCAATGTAGGTACTATTATTAATCTTCACATTAAGTTAATGAGAACTCATTTTAACTTAAGAGTGATCGATCGATGACTCGGGTCGGGATGAATGCAATACCAACACCATTCAAATACAATGACTCAATTGAAGTTGTTGTTGACCCTATGAGATCATTCATTCATCCCTAGTTCCACCTAAATTAATTACAATGAAATCTGTTGCAACAAATGACTGAGTTGTTGGATATTTTCAAACAGATAATCATATCTGTTGCAACAGATGACATATCTTATTTAATTATCAAATAGATATTTGCATCTATTATGATAGATGACTGATTTGTTGGAAATTTTTAAATAGATATTGATATCTATTGTAACAGATGACATATCTGATTTAGTTATCAAATAGACATTTGCATCTGTTGTCACAAATGACTGAGCTTTTGGGATTTTTCAAATAGATATTTATATCTGTTGCAACAGACTACAGATCTGTTTGAAAATTCTTTTTTTTCTTTTAATTTAAAAGCAAGCTTCTGTTTGGGTAGATAAAGTAGTACTACTAAGGCGGTAAAAATGTTTCTTGGATAACTCAAAAATCACATTGAGTAGTCTTGTCTTGTCTTTTCAATGTCACTCATTTTCTTCCTCATTCCCCTTAAATTATTAATGAACTGAAACCCCTAATACTTTTTCCGTTTCATATTAGTTGGCCCCTATTGACTTGGCACACCCATTAAGAAAATACTATTAATTTGGGATTTATTTTACCAAATTAGCCTTATTAATTATTCTTTGTAAATATAAATTTTAATAAATATACTTTGTTTAGTCATTTAATATTAAGGGTAGTACATCTAGAAATTAGAATTATCTCATCTCTCCTTCATTCCTAAATTTATTTTATCTCTCTCTTTTTTTTTCTTTATCTCTTGTTTAGGGTTATCACAGCCTTTTTTCTCTCCTCTTTCTCATAAAGATCCTTTCAGATCTAAACCAATCTATATCTTAGATTCCTCAACCAAAATTGCTGTTTTGATCCTCTTTTGATATTAAGGTATGGTTCACTATTGCTCTTTCATTCTCATCTTCTTCATTATAAGTTATTTACAGTTGTTTTTTTATTTAATTATCATTTACCCATATCATATTTATTTAAAAAATTTGAAGGAACTTTTAATTATTGAATAAATGAACAGAGAATTTTTATTACAATATGCGAAAAAAATTATTTGTTGGGAGAAGTTTAAAAGTCTTATTGGCAGTATCATTTTTTTGTATGTATTTTGTTTGTTTCTTTATTGTTGATGTTGTTGGTGGGGTTGGCATTGTTGGAACTTGTGGTGTGGATTTGTTGATGGTGTTGGAACATAGGATATTATTTCTTTATTGTTGATGATGTTGTTGGAACAAATGTTGTTGTTTTCTTTGTTGTTGACGTTTTTTATTTGTTGTTTCTTTGTAGTTTATGATATTGTTGATGTTGCAACAGATGAAGCAACTGTTGGAATAAATCAAACCACCAGCAAGGCTCGTTTGATGTATTCTAATAGACTCCACATCTGTTGCGACAAACTCCACATCTGTTGCATCAGACTCCACATCTATTGCATCAGACTCCACATCTGATACAACAGACTCCTCATCTGATGCAACAGACTCTATATCTATTTCAACATATGGATAATATTTTTTCTGTGACATTAATTTTTTTCTCTTATTTGTAGATATAAGGAACTGAAAGGTGATCAACTTTTGCCCGACCATCACAAAAGGCTGCAGTAAATATGGGTTCGGAGAAATAAGTTGCATGCAGATGGAACTACTTCATATGTGGAAGGTATATATTACTGATAATGTTATCGTAGAAATACACATGGAGTATACTGATTTTGTGAATGCTATTTTTGTTGATTAGTCATAGATCATTCAAATAAGATATTTGTAATTTTACAGTTAAGTTTGGTAGGTCCAAACTGATAAGGTTAAGGGACCATGAATATGGTTTTGATACCCTATTAAGATTTAATGTCAGTTGTTGCTCATGTTTATTTATCAAGCATTGTGAAGGGATCTAGTTTCGGTGTCGTTGTAAAAAGGTTCAATAGCGATTGGACTAACTTTTAGGATGCATTGGACTCTGAGAAGGCCTTCAAAGCCTAGCACTACATATAACAAGAATGGAAAACCAATATAGTTATTATCCTAGCCCAAATTTATATGGTTGGGTTACTCGTGGTGATAATTATACGCCAGAAGGTGTGGTAGAAGAATGTCTTCGAGGGAAAATGAGTGGTTAATGAAAGACTATATTATCTGAGAGCTAATTGAAGAGGATACATAGGGTAGAAAGTAACATTTACCGAATCTAGCCGATGAAATTACCTTAAGACATGAGAAATCTGTATCAAGCGCAAATATGAAAGTTATCTGGTAATGTAAATTCATTTGTTGTCTCTCTAAGAGAAAAATAATACAGATGGTCACTTTACTAGGGAACTGTGACTAGGTAGTGTGGTCGGGATTATCACTTATATAGAAAATAACAGAAGAACAAGAAAGCCGCCTTAAGGGAATCGAGGGTTGAAATATTGTACAGCAAGTCTAGAAAACTTCCGCCAATAGCAACTGCAATTAAAGTAAGGAACCTAAGTGAAGGGGACATTTTTTGAATTTTAAATTACATCCCATGCCTTCTTGTTTGTGGTTCCAATCAGGTACACTGTTGCTGACCTGATCAGAACCACAAACGTGATTGAAAGGCAGATTGAGTGTCACTACTTCCTTAGCAATATGGTTATAATTGACTGTGTTTTCTAGCCTTAGCATGCTTTCAACATTCCTTGGAGGAGATTAGAGGCTTGTTGTAGTATGTGAATCCCAATAATTTTCAAGCTTGCTTCCAGCTTGTCGATTTGGTCTTCAAGTTTGTCGTTGTAATTTTTAAATTTGGTATAGAGTTCCTGATCTCTTATGAGCTCGATCAGGAACACTAACTTAAAAGTTGTGGCATTGTAGAAGCCCTTCAAAACACCTTCTTCAGAAGCCTTTAAGGATACATGAAGGGTCGTTGTGTATGTTTTTAGGTCCAAATGTGTTGATGCACAGTGAATATGGGGTCCCAACAGTTGAATAGCTCACTTTTATCGAGCGTTGCTCAATGCAACTTGCTCAACCAACCTTCAAGGGTTTTGATAAATTAATTAGCAAAGAGTTACATAATGTTTGATCTAAACTGACTCTACCAAGCCTATCAAACGTTACGTAACTACAGCTTCGTTACCTTATTAAAACTTTTGCCCGAGTTAGTGAACAGATTAAACGATCTCAATATCTCAGTCTTTTTGTTGATCTCTCTTCTCCCATATAGAGGACAACATATCCACCATGCAAAAGTCTACACTGTCGCCAGAAATGCTTGCCACAGCGAAAGTCTTTAGAAGGCTTGATTATTAGCCTCTCAATAGCACTTTTATAACTTTCTTGACGTCTTTTCCAATTATATTAGAACTGACAAATCAAACTAAGCACAATTGCTCGATATATCCATTTCAATATAATTGCAAGAGACGTCTAGAAAGTCATAAAAGTGATATTGAGAGATTACTAGTCATTCCTTCTACAGACTTTCATTGTGGCAAGCATTTTTGGCGACAGTGTAGACTTTTGCATGACGGATATATTGTCCTTTATATGGGAGAAAAATGATCAACAGAAAGGCTGATATATTGAAATCGTTTAATATTTTCACTAACTCGGGCAAAGGTTTGGAGATCTCACCCCTCCTTGCTTATCTTGTGCATGTAAATGTGAAGAGTGCAAGGCAAAACATAATGGAGTGATTAATACTGTTAATGCATTAACTGCTGATGTAAAGGAATTGATATCTAATAGTAGTGTTATTCGATCAAAGAGAATTTTAGTTTCATTCATTCCATTAGAGATTAAGGCTAAGAGGAGAAAGAAAGCAATTTTCAAGGCATTATCAAGTATCCAAAAAAGAAAAATTTCAGATCTGAAAAAGGTGAGAAGATAAAGAGGGGAGGAATAGAAAGGAAAAACTGAATGCTAGACTTAGTTCATCTTGTATTGTTATGTCGAGTTACTGAGTTACTCCATTTAATTTTGAGAGCTTTTATTATTAGGATGGTGAGGAAGGCAGAATCTTCCCATCATTAGCTAATACCGAAAGCAAAACATCCGATGTTATTGAACCACCAGACTGCCCTGTGTAGTTTGATAATCCAGAAGACATCTTTGCTCGAGTTAGTCAACAGATTAAACGATCTTAATCACTTGGTTTTTCTGCTGATCAATCTTCTCCCTAGAGGAAAAGATATCAACAGAACTGCTTGACACAACGAAACTTGATATCGAGAGATTACTGATTATGTCTTCTCAAGACTCGCTTCTACCAAAAAACTATTATGTATTGAGTGTTGCACTATCCATATATGCTGCAACACCGAATTTTTCAACAGATGCGGCATATGTTACAACTTGCTAGTCATTTTCTTATTCAATTTCATCGAGAGCATTAGATTTTTCTAAACACTTCTTGGCCAAACTTAATTTTTGCTCTTGGATAGCTTCTTTTTTTTCTTTGCAAACTTCAAACTGTCCAGTTTGAAGGATGCAGAGAAAAAAAGAGAAGCAATCCAAGAGAAAAAATTGATCTTGGAGGTCAGCTTGAAGGATGCAAAGAAAAAAAAAGAAGCAATCCAAGAGCAAAAATTGAGTTTGGCCAATAAGTGTTTATAAAAATCTAATGCTCTCGATGAAATTGAATAAACAGATGACTAGTAAGTTACAACAGATGCCACATCTGTTGGAAAAACAAACTGATATATCCATCTGTTGCAACAGATTGTCAATATGTTGTAAGTTATCTAACAGATGGAATATATTTTTCAACAGATTACCCATCTGTTAGATTTATTTTAAAGCAATTTTCTTTTCTTTTCAAAATACAATAAAAAGGTAAAATGTTGTATTTAGATCTGTTTTGTTTTAATTTACATATTTGAAAAGTCACCAGTTTTATTTAATTAAGGGATATGAACATTCGTGGCTTTTTGTTTGACTAAGTCAAGTCACCCCTTCCAATTCAATCATTTTATAAATAGGTCCCTCCGGCCTCTTCTCACTCGTTCATTCTACTACACTTATAATACAAATATGGCTGATCCAGATTCGTACAAGAAGATTCATATCAAGTCCTTACAGGAACTTCAAAGGCAGTTTGATGAACTCCAAAGGGATTTGGCCGGCTTCGGAGCAAGGCTGAGGAGGGCCCTGCAGCTACCGGATGAAAATTATCCGGTTGACAATAATAATAGTAATAATAATAATAATAATAATAATAGTAATAATAATAATAATAATAGTAGTAGTAATAATTATGTTATATTTTTTCTTTCTTTTAGCGTATGTATTTTCCTTTTTTATATCCGATCTACCTATAAGGGAATAAAAAATCTATGTATATATTTGGTTTGGTTTGGTCGACTTTGAATTTTTAATTCTTATTTAATATTTAATTATCATTTTATTTATTTCCTATTCTCAAAATATCGACCGTTGGAGGTAGGGACTAAATGATATACACAATTTAATAAATAATAAGGAACTAAATGATATACGCAATTTATAACCGTAAAAGAATGATTATTTAATTTTAAAAAAAGTCACAACATTGGATTGATTAAGATATATGATGATGATTGTTGAGAAAAAGGTGAATAGTCATGACTGTGACTTTTTGTTTAAACACATTCAACAAACAAACAAAAACAAACAACGTTGTTGATGCATCAAATTTCTTATCTGTTGCGACTAATGAATCAGTTGTTAGAAGAAATCAAAAAAGATCCTAAAACAGATGGTCGATTTGTTGCAACAGATGGTATATCTGTTGTAACAGATGGGTTATCTGATGCAACAGATATACAATCTGTTGCCAGAACTCAATAAAAAAATGGTAATTATTTTATTAAGAAAACGGTTATTGAAAACCAGGTGTCTTCTATTTTTAAATTGAGAAAAAGGTTATTTAAATTTAAAAACTAATTAATAATAATAAACTGAAAAGTCATGACTTGTTACAATAATAAAAACTCCAGCTTGATTTAATTAAGTCATTTCTTTTCACAGAAAATAATAAGGAAATAAATGATAAACACAATTTAAACCATAAAAATCTCACCAAAAATATTCTTGTTTTTAAATTATTTTATTAATTTATATAATAAAAAAGTCAGCAAATTTGGATTAATGATATGATGATAATTTTTTAAAAAAAAAAAAGATATATAGATTATATATTGCAACAAATAGATTATCTGATACAATAGGTTATCTATTGTTCCAACGGATGATATATCTATTGTCACAGATGAGTTATCTGATGTAACATATATATAATCTGTGGTCATAACTCAATATAAAAATGGTTCCTGAATGGAAAGAACTAATTATTAATAATAATAAGTTAAAAATTCATGATTTATCACAATATTGCTTAATTTAATTAAGTCATAACTTTTCACAGTAAGCAAGAAATGTCATTAATAAATTGAGGTGAACAGTTGCGCCTTTAAATCTGTTTTATTAATTTATATAATTAAAAAGTCAGAAAATTTGGATTAATGATATGATGATAATTTTTTAAAAAAAAAAAGATATATAGATTATATGTTGCAATAGATAGATTGATGCAACAGGTTATCTATTGTTCCAACGGATGATATATCTGTTGTCACAGATGAGTTATCTAATGCAACAGATATAAAATCTGTGGTCACAACTCAATATAAAAACGATTTCTGGATGGAAAAAACTAATTATTAATAATAATATGCTGAAAAGTCATGATTTATCACAATATTGATTAATTTAATTAAGTCATAACTTTTCACAGTAAGCAAGAAATGTCATTAATAAATGGAGGTGAACAGTTGCGACTTTTTGCCTAACACAATCAAGTTCAATCCTCTATAAATAGTCCCTCCTTACTCAATCGTTCATTCTACTACACTTTATTTATTTCTTGCTCTTGTTACACCTTCAACTACTTTCTCTTCAAGGACTTGATAGCTTTTTTCTGTCTCTAGTAAGTTTTTTTTCTTGATTTTTGTGTAAATATACATTGTATTACATTCGAATTCTTTCTTTTCTTTACTTTTGTTTTAGTTTTACATGTGTGTTTTGTCAACTTATGCGTTTTCTAGATATGGTTGATCCAGTGTAGAATGTCGCAATTTTACGAGACGTCATTCGGGAACTGCAGAAGGAGGTTCATGACCTGCAGTGGGAGTTGGCCACCGTCAGAGTAAGGATGCTGCGGGAGATCCGCAGGCTGAGGAGGCACTGCTGCTGCCGGTTGAAGATTGGCCGGCTGGCCATACAAATAATAATGATAATAATAATAATTAAGCTTTTTTTTTCTTTTTCCTATGTATTTTTATTTTTTTTGTTCAATAAAAAATTTATGTTTGATGCATTTGACGTTTTAATTCTTATTTAATTTTCATGTTGTCTATTTCTTTTTCTCAACGAATGATATGTCTACAATTAAGGAATAATTTGAATCCAGTATCAATAGAAAGATATCAACATATGAGTTGAATTATCTATTGGGTTTGTGAAAGGAGCTGCATTTTGTTGTTTGAAATAGATTATTCATCTGTTGCAACAGAATAATTATTTATTGCAATAGATAAATATTCTTATGCAACAAATATATATTCTAGTGCAACAAATTATTTATCTGTTGAAACAGATTACTAATCTGGTGCAACAAATTATTAATCTGTTGCAACAGAAACCAATCTATTCAATTCATATTACGGGCAACATGAGTCTACTGTTGCAACAGAATATTTATCTGGTGCCACAGATGATGAATCTATTTAAATAGATTTCTCTTATGTTGCATTCATGTTCACGTGCTAGCTATTATTGAAAAAACAGCACACTAGCAGTTACCCATATGACAAATTCAACTAAAAAGCATAATTTGACTTACCAAAGTCTCCTCTCAAGTAAATGCCAAAGTTGAAAGTGATGTACGAAATAAAATTTGACATAAGAAATTGGTTAAAGAGCAGCAGTTGCGGTAACAACAACAACAATGGTCAACAAGAAGAATATAAAGATGATAATGAAGTATAAAATAATGATAATGAATCAGAAGACGATAAATAAAGCAGAAGCAACAATGAACAACAAATATCGCGAAGAGAGAGAAAATAACAACGGATGAGGAGAGAGAAAAATGCGTCTTTTTTCCTTCGTTTTTCATTATATTAACTAACATTTGAATCAAAGTGTAAATTTAAAAACTTGTGGGTTATTTTAAAATTTTTCAAACTTTCTTAATCCACAATCAAGTAATTGTCACCTCCACTCAATTATTATGACTTCTGTCACCTACACCTTATTTTAAAATTTTTTAGTTACCTGTAGCCCAAAGCCCCAACTGTCTCCTCATGATTTCTTTAATTGAAAAAAATGAATTCATTCAAAATCTACCTGTAGTAATTTTTTGTTGGTATATTAATGTCATTTCAGAGTGTGAGAGGAGAGTTCATTTCTTACGTAATATAATTTAGCTTAATTTTTAAGGAGGGTAAGCTATCTGCAAATGCTATTTGGAAGCTAACGCTTGCATAAGTACAAGATGGCTATATCTCAGACCCTACTAACACAAGATGCTTTATACATCAAGTTTTTTTTAAAAAAAAAAAAATCTCATTCTTGGATATAATCTCAAGTCAAACAGGAGCAGTTAAAGATTTGCACTGTATTTTTTAGTTTATCATAGCTCTAGGATAAGATGAGATTGAGAGGTTGGGGAAAATCTACAAAAATGCTATAATTTGATTAAAAAAATAAACTTTAAGCTGCAGAGAGATTCTAATTTGAATTAACATAATATTCACACCTGAATATTTAAAAAGAAAGCATTGGCACTGTATCTATTTGCTTGATAAGCTTATAGTATAATGAGCAAAGTCATAAAAACCACCCGAAACTATATATGAAAAGCCATTTTCACATTCAAACTAATATGGTGATCTATTACACTCCTAGTCTTATTTAAAGTGAAATCAATACCCCTTCCAAGGATAAACCCAAATTTTATATGAAGTGATGTTATACACGCGCTTAACACGTGTATAATATTATTTTTAATTTTTTTTAAATCTTTTTTCCTTAATATTACTTTTTTTTTTTCAAAATACTTTCTCATTTCTTTTGGGTTCTTCCTCTTTTAAATCTCTTCTTCTTCCTTCTTCATCACTGATAAATTGAAGTAAAAAGAGAAATTCAAAGAGAAAAACAAACAATGATAAAACGTATATTGAGTGTAGAAGTTACAGTAAAATTTCGATAGGCGATGGCAAACCATTGTTGCCGGTGAAGTAAATGGTTAAAATGCCAAAATTCTTCAAAAATCTTGATAACTCAAGATTAAAATTAAATATGTTATTAGTATTCTTTGTGTATAAAAATAATTATGTATATTATTGATTACTTGAGATTGAAATGGCATTGTGGTGGTCATGGTGATGCTCCGGCGAGAATGGAGAAGACAAAGAGAAAGTAATTGTCTTCTCCGATGAATTTATGATAAATTTTATACATAGATATCACGAGATTTTTTGTCAAAGTTTTTTATCTTCCTCAGTAATTTTTTTCGTTGGTCTTCTTCGACTAAATTTTTTGCTGAGTTTGAATCAAACAATTATGGATTTTATCAAAACGAATAATTAACTTTCCAATGAAAGTCTTCATATTTTTCACTATTTTCAATTTCTTTCTTAAAGTTCCTCTTTAAGAGCTCCAAGGGAAAAGATTAGAGATGCTTCCATGGAGATTTTTGGAGAAGATTACTTTGTTGAAGAAGAACCCAATAGAAAAAGAGCAAAAATTTTGAAGAAGATGGGAACCATATATAAAATGAATAAATAAGAAACATTTAATTTAATTAACTTTTTTTCAATTGAAAAAATAATTAATATAATTGTATATATTAAGAAGAATCGTAGGAGTACTTAATGATGTAATGACTAATGAAATAGTGATACATGTGCAATTATATCATTTTAAGATTTTTTTCTTCCTCTCACGCACCTTAGGAAGGTGAATACACCTTCTCTACTATGTCACCTTTTAAGGTGAAAATAATTTCTCTTTAAACAAGATTAAGAGTGTAATAGATCACCATATTAGTTTGAATGTGAAATTGACTTTTCGTATATATTTCAGGATGACTTTGATAACTTTTTCCTAGCATAATCTATCTACTATATAGAAGAGCCAAGTATAGAATGACCAATGGCAATTTCACAATTTTTATTCAACATCAATGATGACATTTATAGAGCACAGTTAAGTAGAAGCATCTAGAGTCTCTACCACGATGTCATTCCTCTTTTTATTCTGCGCTTCTTGCTTCTTGTTCTCCAAATAACTTCTCCATTGTTGTCCCAGATCAATGCTCAGATTTGACGAATATAGGTATGATTTATGTTTGCTCCACTTTTTTGAATCTCCCCATTAAAGTTCCTCCTCTTTTCTACTTTTTATGCTCAAAATCCTAAGTCTCTTCTTGCTCTTATCTGTTATTTTGTTAGTATATTTTTCCTCATAAAAATTTGGATATTCTTATACTTGAGTTGTTACAATCAAAGTGATATTATTTTCCTTTTCATGTCTGTTCATTTTTTTATAAGGAATCATTAAAGTAGACCAAAATTCTAAAAAGAAAAGCGCTTCGTATACCTAACATATGATAAGAAGTGTATCATCTAGAACGCACAGGCCTTTCGCCAATGAGTGTTATGTATGATAACATTAATGATCTTTTTTTATCTATTTTCAGAAACTTTTGATTGCATGATACGCAACTGGTCATGGAACTCTGAAGTCTGGACGTTGCAGAATCGTTAATCCACATTTCTTTCAATGCCTACCGATGGCAAGAACGATTTTTGATTTAGTTTCAAGCGAGTTACTCTATAAGGCATACTAATTTAACTATGACTCTAAATATAGGACTTATTTTTTCTTTTGAAAGCATTCCTAATAACCTAATTGTAGTATAAGTGTACTAATCTTGTGGAGGTGACTAAATTTCTTAGATTAAACATTACATAAATGAATAATTCATGTATTAAGACAATTTGGTATGATTTTTCTAATTTTAAATCTTTCTCTTTAACTTTATATAGAGAGAGAGAGAGAATATGAATACAAACCAACACACTATCTTAAAATTTAAGATTCTAGTGGCTCCCTTTTCATTTGTAAAATTGAGCTTCTTAATCAACTTTAATACCATGAAATCATTGATAGCTATTGTGAATCTGCCTTAGGCGCATAAAGTGAACATTTTTGGAATTAATTTATCGTGCGTTAAATTAGATGTACTCTGTCTATGTTTGATATCCTTATTTACTTATTTGAACGGTAATAGGTGTTGTATAATGTCTTCCTACAAGAGGCTATAAGAAAGATTATTTTCACAATCTCTTAGTAAGCTAAAAGTGTAACATATTTTTGGTATAATATATAAATATGTGTTTTAACTTGGCGTTGGATCACATCTATGAGCTCCAACTTTTGGTGTGCACAAGTAGACACTTAAATTTGTATAAAGTTGAACAAGTAAATACATGTCCTATGTGGCGTCCTACGTTGGCAATACTTGTCCTATATGGTGTCGTACGTGTATTATGCCACATAGGACGTGTGTGTCTACTTATTCAACTTTATAGAAGTTTAAGCGTCTACTTGTGCATACCCAAAGTTAGAGGTCATAGGTCTGATTTGAGACGAAGTTAAAGGGCATATTTATGTATTATGCCTATATCATTTTTGTGAAATTTGATGCAGGAACAAGTTCATATGGGTTGAATGTGATGAGATCATGTTAATATCCTTGCTGCTTGGTAAAAATGTTTTTAAATATCGATTAAAAATATTCTACATGAAAACATAATACTTTCTCTGTCTCAATTTATGTGGCACAGTTGCAATTTCGAGATTCATATCGACAAGCATCTTGATTATTTCTATTGTGAATGTGCTTGACTTGATGTTAGAACTGTAAATTTATTCTCAATCTCTATTCATTTGATTGTTCATGTATTTAGACACATATTACTGTAGCGACTACTGTTATATGTAGTTTAAGTTGTTAGTTGTGTATATTGAGACACCAACTTGGGTTGTACATTGTTTTTTTGGTTTTGATGTACCTATTAACTTTATAACTTTTTGGAATACTTAGTTTCTTTGTCCTCTTCCTGGGTTAAAACTTCATATTAACCTTTAATGTTTAGCTGCAATTATTTTCTGCATTGTTCCTATATAATTTGGAAGAGAAAATGATCAAAATGGTCATTAATGTGTAGGGGTAGGAGTGTAGGACTATTTCAGTATTTAATATATAGAGGTTGGAGGTCTTTTGGTTATTTGAGCTTTAGACAAATTAATGATATTATAATTCATTTAAACCTCCACGTGACCTACTTAATTTTACCAAATCATACAAAGTCATACACAATCTTAACAAGAGCAATTGGATAGGTAGATAGAGGTTATAATCTCTGATATGAGCCAAATGGCCATCATAACTTTTGATGACATCATTGGAGGCTAACACTTGAAGATTCAAGTTTTGGTCACCTCGAGGACACAAGAAGATGCATGGAGTACCCGTTTCGGACACTCAAGAGAGCAATTTCGTGTGTGAAGGGTTGCTTGGAGGCATGGAATGATGACTACCCGAGAGCACAAGTGTTGAAGTGTTTTGAAGAAATTTAAACACTCCAAAGCAGCCCCTATGTTGACACTACAAAAGCGCCCCTTTGTTCTTTTTTTATTAAGGGTGTTTTGGACATTTTTTCTATGTAATAGTTTAACCTATAAATAGATAACTTAGGTTATTTTTCATTCGTTAGTTTTTAAAGATGAATGATTGAAAGAACTCATCTCTTGAGAGAGTGTGAGAAATCCCTAACTAAGGTAGCAGTTAGTGTGGAATCACCAGTGTTGCATTTTGGCTAGAAATGTTAGTGCTTGAGTGGTGGATTCCCTCTTGTGTCTATGTAAGAGTGCGGTGTTACTATTGTAAGTCCTAGGGATTCTAGGATTTGATACATCCTTTAGTTCCTGCTTCTTGTTATAGTATATATCTCACTATCTATCTTACTTTATCGTATTTGTTGTGTTTATTTCTTATGTTCTCGATTTGGTGTTGTTGTCATAGCTTAGTTTTCATCTTGTTATCTTGTGTTTCCATCTTGTTATTGTGTGTTGGTGGCCGTCCCATATCATTTGGTATCATAGAAAGAATTGATTTCATTCCTACGGAATCAATCTTGGGCTTGTTAACTTGAAAATCATAAAAAAGGAGGTGTTGAAAAAGCAAAAAATCCAAAAAGAAATATTTTGTCTCGTTTTTTGTCTTTGGCCAAAATTTTGAACTTAGATTTAAGAGATTTTTATGTGTTTTGGTTCTTTCTAGTGTTAGCCCCTTCTTCACTAACACTAATTGAGTCTAGATCCGAATTTTGAGCAATTTTTTAGTTGTTCTTGGAATTTGAAGGTTGCCATTTTTTGAGGATTGGTGGCTTGAAAATGTGTTGTTGATATTATTGTTGAAGATGTGGATTTGAAAACGTGTTGTTGTTGTTATGGAGTTCAACGTGAGTTAAAAGAAACAAAAATCATTCAATTTGGAGCTCATTTGATTTGGTTTCCATTCTTGAATGTTCTTGTTGTTCTTTATGTTGTGTTAAAGAAGAATTCTCAAAGGAGGCTGTTTGATCTAAAAATCAAGTGAAAGAAAGAGTGGTCTTTGTTTGTCTTGGAAACATTTTCAAGACAACATAAAAGGACAAAGTAGACAATAGGTCTTTCCAAAAGTCTTATTGTCAAAAAGGAGAAAGGGCATTTTTCAAGGTTGACAAAAGAGGAAAGGAGACAAGACCCTAAAAAATGTTGTCTTGTCAAAAAGGTGCAAGAAAGTCAAAGCCTTTTGAATTTTGAGAAAGGGCTCCAAAGTCTTATTTGGTCTACTATAGCCGAAAATCCATCCTTCCAAATTGGAGCTTGAACAATTCAAATTGAAAAAAAATATTCAAATTTCAACAACTCCCGATGCTCAATTCAAGGCTGCCACATCACGACCCTCCAAAAACTGACCTAAGGCTCAAAATTTCAGATTTTTTATTTTCCTTTTTCGTGTTCCTGTAGTTTCATTTGTTGGTTCTAGACTAATTTACAAGCTATTAATCACCTACTAGATTGTGAGTTGGTTTTGAGTCCGTTTCTTCGTGTTTGCATTTTTTGTGTGCTTTTTATTTTTTTGTTTCGTTGTAAATCCTTGGTTCAAGTCCAAACCAGATTTCAGTTGAGTTTTTCAAACGGAAATCCACTCCGGACAAGAGTAGAACTCACCCCTCAATGACTCACGGAGTACAAGCCAACTTATAACACTTATGAGGCCGAGTGTAAGGTATCCAAAAAGGGGAGAATGTGAGATACTTTTTGGGATAACTAGTTTGTTGTTTTTTTGTTGTTTTCTTTTCTTAGGTACCATAGACAAAAATGTTGTTAAGGCTATCTTGGCCTCTCTCGAAGCTCTCAACCGTAAGTTGGGTCGCATGGGAGGTCAAAAGAACTCCAAACACTACTTTCCAAAGGAACAAGTGAGCTACCAAGGCATACACCAAAGTGAAGGCCACACCTTATATAAGCTACAAGGTAAAAATGCTATCTCCTACACTCTTACAAGCATAGAATATTGTGATATGCCTAGTAGTAACCAAGTGGATGTAGTTGGTGGTTTTCTTAGAAGAGAATTGCATAAGTCTCCCCTTTTTGATACTCTTGGTATTGCTAGGTTGCATGAAGACCGAACTCTTGTTGTAGGTATGCAAACACTAGTTGATCTTATAGATGACAAAATTGATTCTTTTCGTAAAAATGATTTGTGTCCACCTAGTGCTAGCACTTATAACTTGAATAGGGACCTATTACCGAGTGATAAGAGTATTCACACACTAGTTGACCCTTGTGAAAATCAAGGTGAGTTTATGTTGGTATGTGAGTTGCCAACAACTAGTGAGGGTGTGTATGATGACCAACTTACTTATGAACGTAATCCACTACTTGAGCATGTGTATGGTGTGTTTGATAAGCCTCAAGTTAGTGATGATATTGATAGAGTTGATCATGAGATTGGTGATGATTTTTTGAGCATGTTGTGTGATGAAAGCCTTGTTTTTGCTCATAAAAATCGAGTGAATGTGACCTTGATGTGCTTGAATATTTAGGGAACCCGAATTGTGTTTGTTCTTGTGAAGATGGTTTTGATTGTGATCCCTTTTCTGCAGTGGTGGTTTGTATCTATGTGTGGATTACTCCTTTTAAAGAGTAGGTGAAATTTTCTTAGAGATTCCATCTACTTCTTCTTTGTGTGTCCTCTATGATGAGCATATTAATGGTGATGAACTTGAAACTAGTGAATACATTCTATAAGAATACCATAGTTGGAGTTGACTTATGTGACACATTTCTCTATCCTCTTCTTGTTCATGATATTACTAATGATAGTATAGAGGGTGTACTAATTTTGGGGATGGCACCATAAGGGAAATTGGGTATAGAAGAGACCTAGGTCCTTGGCTACGTCACCTATTTGACCCCGGTGACCTCTTGGGAAGTGGAGATTGTTGTACATCCAACTTGATGCTTGGTCAAGACGACAAGAAAGATTTGATTTTGAGTGTTAGTATCCTTCGCTATGATGGAAAGTCATTCTTGTGGATTTACAACCCACTTGATAGACCCAAGTTGTGCATGAGAGGGATTTCCAACAAGGTTAAGTGTTCTCTTGGAGTGTATCCTAGCCACTTCCTTTGTGACATTTACACTAATCTTTTCATGTTTAAAACAAAGGATTCTTGGTTATATTTCAAGTATGCACCGCCTAGGCATAATAATATTATTTGTTGTACTAACCCTCATGCCATAAGGATATTGTGCTTGTTGTCTTTTTCTTTCGTTTTGAAAGGTATGGATTCGAGGTCGAATCCTTTTCAAGAAGGGGAGGATGATACGAGTCAAACAACCATCATAGCTTTTGATGACATCATTGGAGGCCAACGCTTAAAGATTCAAGTTTTTGTCACCTCAAGGACACAAGAGCATGCATGGAGTACCCGTTTCGTACACTTAAGAGAGCAATTTCGTGTGTGGAGGGTTGCTTGGAGGCGTGGAATGATGACTATCCGAGAGCACAAGTGTTGAAGTGTTTTGAATAGATTTAAACACTCCAAAACACTCCAAGGCAGCCCCTATTTTGACACAACAAAACTGCCCCTTTATTCCTGTTTCATTAAGGGTATTTTGGACATTTTCTTTATGTAATAGTTTAGCCTATAAATAGAAAACTTATTTCATTTTTCATTCCTTAGTTTTTAAAGATGAATGATTAAAAGAGCTTATCTCTTGAGAGAGAGTGTGAAAACCGTAACTAGGGTAGCACTTAGTGCGGAATCACTGGTGTTGCATTTTGGCTATAAACATTGGTGCTTGAGTGGTGGATTCCCTCTTATATCTACGTAAGAGTGTGGTGTTACTATTGTAAGTCTTAGGGGTTCTAGGATTTGATACATCCTTTAGTTCCTACTTCTTGTAATAGTGTATGTCTCACAATCTATCTTACTTTATCACATTTGTTGTGTTTGTTTCTTATGTTCTCGGTTTGAATTGTTTGTTTCTTATGTTCTCGGTTCGGTGTTGCTGCCATAACTTAGTTTCCATCTTGTTATCGTGTGGTAGTGGTTGTCTCGTATCAGTCTCCAAATGAGAATGGTTAAGCAAAATAATTATTGAGGATTAATGTAAAGAGACAAACAGTGTTGGGTTCAAAATTGAGAGGGCGTCATGCAGAAGCTTATATAGTTGCAAACCAAGACGATAATAATTCAGATGACAAAGAAAAATATACTAAAAAAGACATATTATAGAAATGGTTCGGCCAATTGGCCTACATATTAAAAACTAAATAAAAAAGCATAATAATTATTTGAGAGAAAATCTCTCTCTAAACAAGATTCTTAAAAGACTACATTGTGGATATTATTGTGTTTTGGTATGAGAAGGGGATATTATTGTGTTTTGGTATGAGAAGGGGGTCTTCTATTTATAGATGTTCAAAACCATTCCTCTAAGAAAGAAGTTTGTCAAATATAAAAAAGTTTATATGTTCCTTTTAGGAAAAATAGATGTAATTATGATAGTACTTTTATTTTCCTTCTATAAAAAATTAAAACTCAATTTTGGTAAGAAAATCAGGACAAAAATCCTAACAAATCTCCCCTTTTTGGCTTGATTTTCTTCACTTGATCCTCCTTCTTCACATGCAAGGATTTCGTTCTTCACAAAATCTTCATCAGTGCTGCTTGCCATGGTTAAAAATAAGGTTTAAAATATCAAGATTAAAAATGAGTTAAAAATTAATATTTTATTTTTATTTTTAAAGATGCAACATGATTGTTCTGTTTCTTCGTATGTAGCTTAGATAAAATCTTCACTATCATCAAATTAGTTGCAAATTAATTTGAACCGTCTTGAACTTATCTTCAACCTCATTTTACCAAATCATTGGATCTTTGAACCGTAGGCTCTGATATCACTTGTTGGGTTCGAAATTGAAAGGACGTTATGCAGAAGCTTATATAGTTGCAAACCAAGACGATGATAATTCAAATGACAAAGAAAAACATACTAAAAAAGACATTATTGATGTGGTTCGGCCAATTGGCCTACATATTAAAAACTAAATTAAAAAGCATAGTAATTATTTGATAGAAAATCTTTATCTAAACAAGACTCTTAAAAGACTACATTGTGGATACTATTGTGTTTTGGTATAAGAAGGAGGTCTTCTATTTATAGATGTCCAAAACCTTTCCTCTGAGAAAGGTTTGTCAAATATGAAAAAGTTTATATGTTCATTTTAGGGAAAATAAATGTAATTATGATATTATTTTTATTTTTCTGCAATAGAAAATTAAAACTCAATTTTGATAAAAAAAACTAATGAAGACAAAAGTCCTTTGAGGCTCTTTGGGGAAGTAACTTCACTATTTTTCTACTTATTGAAACTAGTTCTTGATGCTTCAAAGCCAAAGTAGACCGATCAAGCTTCATTTTTTATCTCTAATCCCTACTTCCACTTACCAAAAGAAGAATAGAAAAAGATGCCAATGATTTTTTTTTATATCAATCTCATTTTCTTTTTAACAAATATTTGTGAAGCGAGTCACATTTGGTTTCTATTAATTTCATTTGTCAATTTTGAAGCTCTTGAGATCTTTTATCAGTGTCAAACAAACTTGATTACTGTTTAACATGGAAAAAAATAATTTTAGAAATATACTCCCTCCGTCTCATTTTACCCGTCCCAATTTGAGATGACACAGCTATTAAGAAAACAATGATTGGTAATGTAACTTTATCATTTTGCCCCTCTTAATTGTATCTTGTTGTTAGTTCCAATATTGATGGATGACTAATACCAAAGTACCATTTATATTTTGAATAGTGTATTTTTAATGGTACTCCTATTTGCAACATTTTTCAAGAATGCTAATAATAAGGAGTAATCAATTACACTAAGGGTATAATGGGAAAAAAAATTGTCTTGTCTTGATAAGTAAAATAGAATTAGTAAAATGGGACATCAAATTAGAAAATTTGGAATGGGTAAAATGGGACGGATGGATTATTCACAAACTCTCTACATCGCGGTGCATGAATGGAACATCCCTTTTATTCTGTGTAGTGAAGATGGTAACATAATTAGGGATGATAATGGGGCGATGCGGGTGCAGTGTGATGCGGGTTTTAAGCTATGCGGGGCGGTGTGAGTTTTAAGTTGTGCGATGTGGATGCGGGGCGGGTTAAAGTAAGTTTTTTTAAAATGATGTCGGGCGGTGCGGGTTGCGGGTATATGCGAGTTTAAATTAAAAAAAGTTAAAAATTAGTATTGTTTTCGTGAATATACTTAAAATTATATGTATTCTTTACTTCAAATTTTATGATACTTAAAACGACATGTATAATACTACAAATAAATAATTTTATAGTAACTTTTTTAACATCTCTATTCATTTTAATAAAAATATGATATTTGATCACTACTTTTACACGTTATACTTTTTGACAATTTTTTAGTGAAAAGTGATATAATAGAAATTAGTTATTATTTCCTAGTTGTAGATTTGAAAATATTATAATTTTTAATAGAGTTACAAATTTTTCAAAAAAAAAAAGGAAAAATAAAAATATGGGACGGTGCGGTGCGATTATGCACAAATATAAATGTGGGGCAGGTTTATGTGGGTTTAAAGATGATGCGGTGCGGTGCGGTTTTAAAACTTGCGGATTTAGAAAAAACCCGCACCGCACCGCACCATTGCCATCACTAAACATAACTCATGACTTGTGTTGATTCGATTGATTACTTTTGCTTTTCTTGTTAGCAATTCAATTCGGCATGCTAAAGAATAACAAATTGTTCCCAAATATTTCACGTTTTTTAATACAGTAGCTCTCATAAGCTGTTGGGACAAAGAATCTAATTATTATAACTAGGAAAAGTTACCCGCTTTGCACGATTGTGAAATACGTCTGAAGATTTTTTTTCAATTATCATAATTTTAAAATAATTTAAAGTAATTTTTTTGTATAAGTTAAAAAAAAAAAAAGTTGCACTTTATATACAGTATGAGAGAATTCCTCTCATATAATCCTTTGAATAGTATATATCTAATCATGAAATCTCCATAATATATATGTAAGTTGCGAGTTGTGCATATATATTTTAGTGGAATAACTTTTCGCTTCGATGAAGGAAATAAAAAAAAAGAATGTAGATAAGTATATAATTTAAACTTTTCGTCACTGCATGTCATGCACAACTACAACAAATGCAAAACTACAAAAAGTATTTGACATCCTCACTACCAGAAATTACCCCTATGGCAACGGTTCAAAATTCATTGCGATAAATCTAAAAATCGTTGTCATAGAGCTACCGCAACGATTTTATATGCGTTGCATATGTGGGCTTGGGATAGACCTATCGCAACAACATTTGCAACATTTACCATAACCGTTACAATAGGTTTATCTATTGCAACGATTTTTCAACACCTATTGAGATGGTTCAAATTATCTATTGCAACGGTTCTTTAACCGTTGCAATAGAATCTATTGCAATGGTTTCTAGCCGTTGCAATAGAATCTATTGCAATGGTTTCTAGCCATTGCAATAGATTCTATTACGACGGTTTCTAGATGTTGCAACAGACTCTATTGCAACGATGAAGAACCATTGCAATAACACTATTCAATAATTGTTGATCTTTTGCAATGATTTTTCACTACCTATGGCAACAGTTTTTGACACCTGTTGCAACGATTTTCGAATCTTTTGCAATATTTTTTTGCCACCTATTATTGCAGCTAGTTTAAATACCAATTGATATATATAAATAGAGAGAATTATATTAATACACAATTATATATATACATCACAACAAAATCTTTTTTTAATAGTTCAAATTAAAATATCCAACAAACTAGTAATCTAAATGCAAAAGTAAAATGTTAAAGTCAAACGGTCATTAGTTTTCCCATAAAGTATCAAGTTTGAGTGGCGATAAGTTTCACAAAATTCAATATCAAAAAGATCAATACTAAAATATCTATAAATAATTCGAAAATTTTCTCAAGGTCGGTCAATTTCTTCATCACTTTCTTCATCTTCTCCTTTATTTTGAAAATCTATAAAAAGTGAAAAAATAATCTCAATTAGTACTTAAAGGACAACGTATTTAATTTTCAATTAGAACATAGAAGAACACCTATAAATAGAGCATAAACGATCTTAATAGCAAATGAATAAATTATTTATACAAATTAGTAAAAGAAATATAATTCACGACAACTAAATCAAGAAACAAAAATAAAAAGAAAAAGGAATAATTAGTAACTCAAGAAGATAAATAGATTTATACCCCAAGAATGAACATTCAAATGAGAAAGAACCTCGCCACAATTGTAGAGAAACTAATGCAATAACATGAAAGAAAATACTGAAATGGTTAACAATTTTCAATGTAAAATTGGTCAAAGAGAATACTGTACATATTTGAACATATATCAAGCGTTCAATTGGTAAAGAGTTTAGCTATGGTATCTAAATCTGTCCAAACAATATACCATGAGGATGTTTAGACCATTGTAGTCTTGTCCATGATTCAGCTCATGTTTGAGCCACGACAAGCCCTCACTTGTGGACAAGTAGACTCTTTTTTTACACCATGCCCTTTCGGAAGGAGGTTAGCCAGGTGCAGCTTGCTGCAGTGGGGTGAAAAACCTGAAAGAAGTAGCTCAAACCACAGCTGACAAAAAGGCAGCATGCAAGAAACGCCTATCTCTGGAAACATTAACTGCGATGCGTAATTTACATGCTTTAAGCATTTAGATACAAGTTTCAGTATCTAGATCAAATACTCATCCATAAACTACAGTTTGCTACCGTAGAGCCTCTTAAATTTTTGCACGAGTCAATTCTTTTTATATGCCTTTGGCTTTTGGCCTTTTTCCTCAGTACTAGGTTCCTCTTTGTCCAACTCAGTACTAGGGTGAAAAGCCTAGACACAACTTTTTCACATCTTTTAGCCATACTTGTAGCCACATCAACATCCAATTTTTTATTTCCTAATCCTCATCAACATTTAGCACAGTCAATAGTAATAGATGATCTTCCACTATGGTCCTTTTTTGTCTCTATTTTAAATTATTTGTATCTCATTTGCCTTTAAGGATTCCTTTATACCTACTCCAGTACAAGCAACACTAGAAACTATAGACTTGGGACTATGGGGTCTTGGGTCTTCTTTAATATAAAACTCAAGGGTCATTAATAACTTTCAGTCTTAAGAGTCATCTCTAAGGACCTGAGCAATATCAGACATGGCAGTTCTATTATATTTGGAAGAAGGGAGGGTGTAAAGAGACTCAAGCATTGGAGAGACAATGTATGAATTTTTTACAAACTCTGAGGCATTCCCGCATCATCACTTCTCCCCATAAATGCAATAGGTTACTCACTAGTAGGCAATATATTTGAAGAAGTTCCCTTTTTTGCAGGTAACCTTCATTCACAGAGTTTTTCAGTAGTTTTCTCAAATATTAGGATGTCCTCTTCACAAATGTCTACTTCAACACTTTGACTTGAGATGATTCCAATACTAAGTCCCTAATTTAGGTTATTTAAAGAAAGAGAAATTTCCCCCTTAGTCATGATAGACTCATTTTCATGTACGTTCATTGAAATCAATTCAAAGAGCGGCTTACAGAGACCTCTGTTGTAGTTTCCTAATATGCTACTTTGATATTATTGTTGTAACGACTCTAGGAGTTTATCTGAGTAAAGTTTATCGAGCACAGGAATTTTGTTTAGGCTTAAATGATTTATAGGTCAAAGGAGGGAACTAATACTGGGTTACCATTAAGGAATTTCATAACTCCTTAGTTAGAGGAGTGGTTTTGATTCAGATAGTAGTGGTTGGAGACTGGAGTTTGACATTATTAGCTCCACTCTATAACATGCATAGTAGTTTGCGATTCAAAACCCTATCTATTCAGCCTTAACAGAAGTTTCAAAACTCCACATCCATATTTCCCAAGGCATTTCACGGACAAAATAACACAGACATAGTAATTTTAAGAACTTTGGGTCATAATAGCTATATATTTCCACAAATACACTCAGTACTCTTACCAATAAAGGGCGAGAAGAAGAAGAAGAAAAGAAGACAGACCTTCATTGTTACTCCCAATAAATGGACGATTGATTTGTTGAATAGCAGTCTCTTCCCTTGACGAATGAGCATTGAATCTTAGCATATTAGGATCAAGTGTTAATCCTAGATTTTGACATTACAATTATGCAATGATGTTCATTGTAACATCTCGTTCAATGGCATCTCTTTGAGCCTGCATTCTTTCTTGTATCCTCTTTTCTAGTTCATCCATTCTTTTTTCCACCAATTCATCCGCAACAATATTTGAAGAGGGTCCAGAATCACTTATTTTTTATTTCAAAAGAGACTTGGTCACCCTGCATCCATATAGTCTTACTCATCCTGGATGATCAAGACCCATAACTGTTATGAATGCATCAACTGATTGACTACCATCTTCACTTTCTTGAGTTTCTACTCTCTCCATTTCAAGCTACAAGTCAGATCCAAAACGAGCAAGTAAATTGAGTTGAATCAATATTTAATAAAGAACAAATGATCTTGACCAATTTTGAATTAGAAAATTTCATACTATTTATTTGTAATATCTTCAGATGAATCCTTTTACACTCGTCCAGATTTACTTTTTTTAGTATCCACAAAGAATTCTTTATTTGACACAGCACCTGAATTTTCCTTTTTTTTCTAGTTACACGCAAGTCAACATTAAAAAAATTTCAAGTCAACAAGTTCATAGTAACAAATATAAAAGAACACCAAACCTCGCGGATTACAGGAAAACTTGTTTTCCCAACAGTGTGAGGATACTTCCACATTTTCCGATTCTGTTTGTTAGCATCAGACTTATCCTGCAAGACAATTGGTAGAGATTAGTTTTAAAATAAATTAAAGTAGTGATTATGAAACAAAGTAATAACTGTACATATTCATATAATACCTTAGCTTCTTTGGAGTTTCAATACTGAAGCAAATCAGCAAATACAGGTTCTGGAACAGTTTTAGACCTTGCAGTGGTCAAGAAACCATCAACACTCTTCCATCTAAAAGTCCCACATATAGAGCAATTCTCAGCGTTCTCATTGTCCTTCCAGAATAACATGCAATCATTAGGGCATGCATGTATTTTTTCATGATCAAGACCCAAATCTCTTATCATATTTCTGGCCTTATTGAAAGACTCTGGTATCTGAGCAAAGGGAAATGCCTCTTTTATCAACACTAACAAATCTGAAAATGCTACATTACTCAACCCATGCAATGATTTAAACAAGAAAAAACGAATGGTGAAGCTCAAGTTACTAAAATTTTCACACCCCGGATATAATTGTTGCTTTCCATCCTCCAATAATTTAAAAAAATTCTTTGCATCTTCAGGTAATCCCTCTCCATCCCCTTCTTCATGTCCCAATTCAGCCTCTACATTTCTAAATGTATCGTGAAGTAGTCCATCAATATCATCTCGCATATTTGAACCTTCATCATCATTGATTGGATGATGTGTCTTTCTCGAGGAAGCATTTTCTCCACGGAAAGTCCATTTAGTGTAACCAGCATGAAACCCTCTAGAAAGCAAGTGATCCTCCACCACATCTCTATAATGCCAATAATGATTCTTGCGGTCTTTACAAGGACATAATATCTCATTTCCTTGAGAAGCTCATTCAAATACCTTCTCAAGAAAGTTTTTCACTCCATGTTGGAACTCATCAGACCATATTAAATAATTCATCCAACTTTTATCCTTACTATCCATTATAATCCTACATAACGCACCGAAATCACAAAAATTAAAACAAAGTATGATCAACAAATATATCATCTTCAATTAAACAAATTAAATCAAATTATGATCCACAAATATATCATCTTCAACTAAACAAATTAAAACAAATCCTTGTCCATAAATTAAGCTTTGTTATAGCAGATGGGAAATAGATATTACTAGATGCTATCTTAATTTCATCACACAATTATAACGGTTTGCAGATTCATTCTTGGGAAATAGATATTACTAGATAAAGTATGCGTGATATATAAAAACATGAACCAAATCGTCAACTGTGCAAAAAACTATGGACAGATAAAGTATTCCAGTGCCCAGGATCAAGAACATCTGGAAGAAGGTACACAATCTTAACATTTATGATTTTCTATTAACAATTGTGCTTTCACCTCGACTAATCCAACCAAGACTTATAGAAAGGGATGATTCACCTAATATGACCTCTTCTGAGATTTCAACCTTGTTTCTAAGGTTGTTACTCCAGATCTGTGTTTCTTTTTGGAAACAGTAGTCTCTTCTTTTTTTCACTCTAATAGCTAGGTCAACCCCTTTGGAATAGTTAGGGAGAGTTCGTCAGTAGATTATGTGTAGAATTAAAATACTCTTGTTACATCTTTTGGCAGGGAAAGGTAACTATGTCAAATCAATATCCCAAGTAAAATCATAATATGCTTCTCTTACGGCAGGTTGCATGTAGAATCAATATCCCCGGTAACATCATAACATGTTTCTCTCACAAGCGTGCAAGAGTCACTGTAATGGCCTTGGAAATAAATTTGGAAAGTGGATATAAGAATGTAAGTTGCATGCTTAGCCCGATTAGTGGCCAAAGAATCAAACTTGACACAAGAAAATTGGCAGAGAAGGGGTTTTCAACTATGTTCTACATGAACTTTTCTGTTGGAGGAACATAGAAACAATTAGTAGTTTACTCATTCACTGTCCAATAACAGATCAACCTTGGATCATTTTTTTAAACCTTGGCAACTTTCCTTAAATATGATGGGGTCTAAAATTAATGATGGCGAGGAATACAAATGAACATTCTTAGATGCTGGAGTAGAAAAGCAATTCAGGGAGGCAGAACAAATAGTGGAATAGAATCCCTGCATGTATATGATGAATTCAACAAAAAGAGATGGATGCAAGGTATTCTGAAGAGTCAATGGAATACAAAAGATCAAGTTAAATGGCATAAATATTTTTCTCTTTTAGTATAAAATAGAAATTGTAAATGACGCTGAATCTTTGATATATCTCATTGATCTAGGACTCACTGTAAGGATAGAAAATAGACTTTCACTTTTTTCGTTGTAATACCTGTATAGATCAACACTTTCCTAGTGCTAAATAATTCTTGTAATAGCGGGACATTAGCGCACCAGACTGCCCTTTATTAGCTAAACAGGCTGTAAAGAAAATCTTGTGTCTTTTTATAACTCCAAGTTTTCTACATTCTCAACTCTCCTAATACAACAATTTTATTAGAATGAAAAAAGTTACCATAAATACCAGATACTTTTCTGTACTTCTTTTACTTCTCGTAGGTGAGCCAATCTTTGAGTATTAGAGATGAGGTAGTCGCTGCTTGTTGAAAGCCTGACCTTTTTGTCACTATTTTTATTTTCAATGGATGAGTTTGAATAGTATTTTGTTTTCAAGAATTCAAAAACTAGAAAGAAAACAGTACTATTATTTACTGTCTAGTCAAAACTGTAGGGTGGTACTGGAGAAAAGGATTGTTTTTGCCAAATAGTGTAGGGATAAAGTGTACCAAGAAACCACTTGTAGATTCCCATTTCACTTTTAACAAATGAAGACTACTTAGATGAAGGTCAACTTACCGTTTAGGTCGATTACGAGGAGCTGCAGGTTTTTTCTCTAATGGAGTGACTGCACTGCCATCCTCCTCCTCACCTTCCCTTATCATTTAATTTACTGCAAGCAATATGAAGGAGATAGGATGGCCAAATTTAATCTGGACCAAAAATAGGTCTTCCACTTCACCTGTGGTCTCATAATGTTTTTAAAACCATTGGTGATCATTGTGGTGACTGGATCGAAACAGAAGAGGAAACACAATTGAGAAATCATCTCTAATAGGCGAGGATCAGAGTTTGTGGTGATGGTAGTAGTATTCCCAAAGAGGTGACAGTCGGAAATGGAGGACTCAGGTATAATATGCAACTCTGGACAGATTACCGGCGAGAGGGGTGGCAGGAGAAGATAACACGAGCAGCTCCTTTACTCAGCAGATTTTGAGGAAAAATTTGAAGGGTAAAGAGGTGACGTATGGACCAGTGCTCTTTCTAAAGAAGCATGTGAGGAGCAGGGGGTTCCTTTTGAAGAATTAACAGAGTTAAAATAATTAACCTGGAAGTTCCTCGAAGCTTATCAACAACAACAACAACGTACCCAATATATTCCCACCAAGTAGGGTCTGGGGAGGGTAAGTGTAGTGTACATACGCAACAGGCATCAATCAAGAAAGTTTTACAGTAGCAAATAACAGGATAGCAAAGATGATCAAAATAACACATTTCTCGCCTATTATCTTATATAACCTACAGAAAGAGAACAGGCATGTAGATTCTAAAGATTTGAAATTTTTATATCACTTACCTAAGTAACCAAGAAAATCAAACATAGCACATTTAAGACAATCTCCGGTACAATCTACATAAATTTCATAAGATTTCCAAAATTCACAAATAGACATATAGATTCTAAAGATCGGAACTTCTTAAATCACTTACCCAAGTAACTATATCAATTCACATTATGAAAAGCAAGCTATTAAGCATAAACTCATGGGATTTAATTCTACCCAATAGACAATACAGAAAAGTACCTAATTTTCTGTCTGCTCTGCTAATTTTTTATCGGGCAATTGTAAATTGGATTGATGGTCGGAGCGGCGAACGGAGCGGCGGTCGTAGCAGCAGTCAGAGCGGCTGGGAAGTCGGCGCTGTGTTGTCGACTGAGTGAGAGCAAGTTGATGAGACAGTACTGTACTGAAACGTTATTATGTATATATAATTTTTTAATTTTTGTAATATATTTTTTAAATTTTTATTATATATTTTTTAAACTTTTGGCAGAATTTGTGAAAAAATAGGGAGGAAAAAATAAAAAACGATGCAATAGGTTTTTTTTCAAAAACGTGTTGCCATAGGTGACTCTATGGCAACGGTTACAGAATTCGTTGCTATAACATACCCTATTGCAATGGTAATCCACCAATTGAAACGGTTATTGAAGTACTAGAACAAATTTTTTTTTGAAATGGTTGAAACCATTGCAATAGACCATCTATCGCAACACTTTTGGAACCGTTGCCAAAAGATCGTTGCAATAGGGGTAATTTCTAGTAGTGTCTATTTATGAAAAATGTTGAATATTTTTTGAATCTTACAACTTACAAAGTGCAAGTTTATTCACTTGTCATATATACAAAGAAATTTTTTTTGGCACATACTTATTTATCAAATAGATAACTAATATCATAAAGTTATTTTTGAAAATCCATAAAAGGAAAAAAAAAAATAAAGAGCGAAGAGCATTTTTCAAGATAGAAAAGACATACAATTAATTTCTTTTAAAAAATTACAAAGCATAAAAAAATATAGTATGACCCATGAAATTACAAGAAAAATAAAATAAAGAAAAGGCTAGAGTTTAAAGAAAAAGATATTTTTCTTTTATCATTAAAATTTGGCCAGTAAAAAATTTGACATTTTCAGGTCCTCCAACACCGTGCACAAGTCATTGACTTGTTTAAGGTGGATGCATATTCGACGGTGGTCGTCAAAATTGCTTTAAATTCTTTCTATGGATTTCTATTTTAAGCTTTCCAAGCACCTGAATTAATAAAATTATAATTCATATACAATAACAAACACAACATAATAAAAGTGATTTGAAAGTGATAGTTGTATATGAACCATAAAGTAATACCGAATCAATTTTTAAGATTACAACACTTCTCCGTCAACTTGTGAAACATTTGTTGAAGCATTTGATCAATATATATATAGTTAGTTAGTTAGTTAGTTAGTTAGTTAGTTAGTTAGCTAGCTAGTTAGTTAGATGTGAAATTAGGTGATTAAGTGAAGAATTGAAAAAATCAAAAAACAAATAAATTGAATACTTACAATTTAATATACATAATTGTATAATTATTTCTAATAATGATTCTGTTTCAAATTTAGAAAATGCTAATGCCCCTTACCAGCTTTATTTTTATACATTTTCATCTTTAAATCCTTATAACTATGTATTTTACTCTATTTAATTAAATTGTATCCCTTGCACTCCCTTATTTATTAGATAAGGTTTAAAGATTATAAAGCTAAGAAAGTGAAGAGTTGAAAATATTATTATGTAGATTTTAGTGTCATTAAAAGCTTTTAATGAAGGATTTGTAACTAAAAAATTATGAAAAATTTATATTTAAGATTTTTTAGGAGGAAAAATGTTTAAAAAAAAAAAAAGAAAAAAAAAACTAAATAGTAATGGAGCTCATAAAAAAGTGTCACGTTAAAATATTTAATATATATAAACGACAAAGTTAATTTTATTAGTGGTTGAATTACAAAGACGAAAAAATTTATTTGAATATTGGAGTTTTAGAAACGCATGTTCAAATTAATTGTGTAGTGTAATAGCACAATAATTTTTTATTTTTTAATAAAGAAAACCTATTCCTCGTTAACATGAAACATTTCTGCATGGTGTGTATCTTTCATCGTCTAAATTATTTTAATCATTTAAAATCAACGAATGAAAAATTTATGATAGAACCTACAACATAATCCAGATTAATTTTGTGAAATAAGAGTTTAGTTACATTAAAAATAGAATACGGCATGTTAGAATATATCATCCTAAGTTTTTTTTCCTCTTACAGACAAAGGACAATTTATTTTTCATAAATAAAATGAAGCACAAATTAAAAAAAATTAAAAGTATCAAAATATTTTTTAAAGAATATAACATTACAAAGAAAATAGAATATTTTATTTCAGGATTCTTGCCACGAATATTTATATTCAATCGGTAAAAGAGAAAAATAGAATGAAAATCACCGCTTACCATATAAAGAATCACAAGTAGGAATTAAGGTTGTGTTTAGTATGAAGAATAATATTTTTTTTA
>NC_061111.1:178260310-178270512 GCF_002878395.1 Capsicum annuum
AGAAAGCAATCCAATAGTTACATGGCGATTCACTGCCACGAATTACAACTTTTTACAAATGGTTAAGTTTAATTTATTTTTTTAATCAATTGTAGTAAAAACTATATGTTGCCAAGACCTTTAACCAATGGCCCACTATACTTTCCATATTGAGAAAGTTCAGTTATTCTTTCCATTATGTTTCCTGGCCCATTATAGTTTAATAAAGAAAGTTTCAATCATTTTCTTTTTTTAGTATAAACTAATCACGTGTAAGTGCTTATCCTTTTAAGTCATGCAAACATACTAATGGCACTTCGACCCCGGTTAGGATTCTAATTGGTGCAGCACCGCCTCAATAAACCTTATTTGAGCAGCAAACAACAACTGCTATCACTGCCTCTCAGCAGTTATAAATACCCATGCTCTTCATTGTTTTTATCGCATTCTGTAGTATTCTCGGCAGCAGCTTGTGGCTTGTTTGAATAAAAAAGAAGGTAATTTATTCTCCTCTTATTTATTTTATTCTTTTATCATTCTTTTTTTTAACAGCTCATGCAAGATTTATACTTCTCGCTCAAATAACGTCTTTCATGCAAAGGCGATAACCACATGGTGCTAAGGGATGACTACTCATCTCCAACATAAGAAAGGTAACTTTATGATAATTTATGACAAAGATAAAAGGTAACTTCATGGTAGTCTTAAGGCAAAGGTAAAAGGTAAAGGTAACTTAATGGTAGTCTTATGACAAAGGTAAAAAGGTAAAGGTAACTTCACGATAATCTCACGGCGTATCGGGATGACTACTCGTTCCCGCTATAAGAAAAGGTAAAAGGTAACTTTATGGTAATCTTATGGAAAAAGGTAAAAGGAAACTTCACGGTAGTCCTACAGCGTATCGGGATGACTACTCGTTCCCGCCATAAGAAAAAGTAAAAGGTAACTTTATGGTAATCTTATGGCGCATCGGGATGACTACTCGTCCCAGCCATAAGAAAAGGGTAGTTCCTGCCATAATAAAAGGTAATTTCATGAAAATTGGAAGGTAAACTCAAGAAGGTTTAAAGGATTTAAAGACTTCAACTTATAGATCAAAGAACCCGATGAATCCAACTTTCAAACTTTGAAAGCTTCAATATGACAGACTTGAAACTTCAACTTATAGTCGCAGAGCATCTGAAGACTTCAACTTGTAGACTTCGTGAACTTGCAGGTTTCAATATGGTGAAGTTGAAATCTCCAACATAAAGACTTAGTGAATTTGAAAACTTTAACTTATATGCATAGGTCATTTGAAGACTTCAACCATCAGACTTTGTGAACTTGCATGCTCCAATATGGTAACTTGAAAGCTCCAACATGAAGACTTAGTGAATTTGAAGACTTCAACTTATATGCATAAGTCATTTGAAGACTTCAACTATTAAACTTCGTAAACTTGCAGGCTCCAATATGGTAACTTGAAAGCTCCAACATGAAGACTTAGTGAATTTGAAGACTCAACTTATATGCATAGGTCATTTGAAGACTTTAACTATCAGACTTCGTGAACTTGCAGGCTCCAATATGGTAACTTGAAAGCTCTACCATGAAGACTTAGTAAATTTGAAGACTTTAACTTATATACATAGGTCATTTGAAGACTTCAACTATCAGACTTCGTGAATTTGCAGGCTCTAATATGGTAACTTGAAAGCTCAAACATGAAGACTTAGTAAAGTTGAAGACTTCAGCTTATATGCATAGGTCATTTGAAGACTTCAACTATCAGACTTCGTGAACTTGCAGTCTCCAATATGGTATCTTGAAAGCTCCAACATAAAGACTTGGTAAATTTGAAGACTTCAACTTATATGCATAGGTCATTTGAAGACTTCAACTATCAGATTTCGTGAACTTGCAGGCTCCAATATGGTAACTTAAAAGCTCCAACATGAAGACTTAGTGAATCTAAAGACTTAAATTTATGTCAAAAGAGCTTATACTTCATAGGGGTTTGCCCCCATTGAGTCACCAACACTTGATGCAAGTCTGGAGATTGATAAAGTTAAAAGACTCTTGAAGACTGATTTTTTTTATATAAGGAAGAACATATATATTTTTTTGACACTCATGCAACTGAACTCAGAATAAAATTTCAAGCGCCTACGTACCTCAATAAAGGGGATCAAGTCACAACGTAGTTCTGGGGTGAGTGTTTTTTTGTTTTTTTCCTTTTTTTTTTTTTATTTTTTATTTATTTATTTTGCATCCTAACTTTTGCCTAGGCCGCCTCTTTCGAGGTTTTTAACCTAGCAGACATTTTTTTGATTCGTTCACAGTTTATACTCTTGTGGGCCAGGAGTGGATATGCAGTTTATAATCGTGCCTTAAGGAGTGCCATCTTTCTTCAAGGATAGTACTTCTTCAAGAACTTGGCATTGATGGGGCCAATCCTCACGCCATCTGCATCGACAAGCTTCTAAACACCATTTGAATATGTCTCTTATACGACATATGTTCCATCTCACTTTAGGTTGAATTTGCCCCCATACTTATGAGAAGTAATAATGGACCTTCTTACTGCAAGGACTTGATCTCCAACTTGGAAGCACCTCAAGTGAAACTTTTTGTTGAAAGAACGGATAGCCGGGCTGATAACATCAAGATTTTGTTGAGCTTCTAGCCTCTTTTCATCAAGAGCTTCTAACTCCGCAAGACGCAACTTAGCATTTTCTTCATCGGTGAGCCCTTCTTGAATAGCCAGTTTCAAGGAAGGTATTTGACACTCAAGTGGCAAGACTGCTTTAACTCTAAAGTAAGTGAGTATGGGTTTGCTTGCCTCGGTGTACAGTAAGTTATCCTATACGCCCATAAAGCTTCTTCCATTCGCTCATACCAGTCTCGTTTGGATTTGGAGATGGTTTTCTTCAGTAAATTGCATAAAGTCTTATCGAATGCTTCGGCTAGACCATTGGCGGCAGCGTGGTACATAAAAGACTTACGTTGTTTGAAACCAAAAAGATCATAGATTTTGTTCATTAGCTTGTTAACAAATGGCTTTCCATTATCAGTTATTATGTATTGAGGAATTCCAAAGCGGCAGATGATATTCACTCAGATGAAGTTTGCGACATTTTCTTTCTTTACTTCCTTGAGAGCAACAACTTCAGCCCATTTTGAGAAGTAATCTATCGTGGCCAAGATGTATAAGTGTCCACCAGAAGATTTTGATAGTGGATCAACAATATCCATTCCCCAAGCATTGAATGTCCAAGATGCTACAGTTGGATATAGTACCTCTAGAGGTTGATGTATGAAATTTGTATGGAATTGGCAAGTTTTGCATCTTCTAGCATAGTCCAAGCAATCTTTCACCATATTTGGCCAATAATATCCCATCCTTTTAATGTGAAAATGGAGCTTTGGTCCAGACTGATGTGATCCACAAACTCCCGAGTGCGCTTCTTGCAAAGCTTGAATTATTTTTTCCTCTCCCAAACATCGTAAGAGTACTCCTTTAAATGATCTTCAGTACAGTGTGTTTTTGTAGTAAAGGAAGCGAGGTGTACGACGACGAATGTTAGTCTTTCTCTTTGGATCTTATGGAAGTACCCCATAACACAAGTAGTCAATGATATGCTGTCGCTAATCTTTCTTTACAGCTTCAGACACAGCAACGAGGTATTAAAATTTACTTTCTTTATCCTCAGTTGATGGCAGTACTACCCATACTTAGCGGATAGTGACTTGCGTCTGATTTGGAAGAGTCAGGGTTGAGGTCAAAGCAGCTAGGGCATCAACTTGCTTATTTTCTTTCCTTGGCATATGCTGGAGGGTTACTTCTCCAAGCCATCCCATCAACTTTTGTGCATATTCATGATATGGTCTTAACTCAGGCTTTCTGACTTCATAGCTTCCCAATAACTGTTTTATCACCAATTGGGAGTCACCAAAAACTTCTAATTGCAGTTACTTCATGTCGATAGCCATCTCAAGCCCAAGTATGAGAGCTTGATATTCAACAACATTATTGGAGCAACGATTCGTTAAGGTAAAAGAGTAGGGGATGACTTCTTCTTGTGGAATGACAAACACTCCGCCAGCACCAGCTCCATCTCGATGTGCAGCACCGTCAAAGTATATCTTCCATGAGGATCTAACTTCAACAACCATTGCATCTTCATCAGGATCATCACTCAGCTCCCAGTCATCACGTATCGGGTGATCTGCCAAGAATTCAGCCAATGCTTGTCCTTTTATAGCTTTTTGGGGAACATACACAATCTTAAATTGTTAAAATTAAAGGTACCACCTTGCAAGTCGGTTACTGAGGACTGGTTTTGATATCACAAACTTGATGGAATTTGCCCTAGACACAAGACGGGCATCATGAGCTTGAAACTAGTGTTTCATCTTTTGGATAGAGAACACCAATGCCAAACATAACTTTTCAATAAGAGAATACTTCAGCTCATTTGGTGTCATTATTCTGCTCAGATAGTATAGTGAGTTTTCTTTGCCTTCACTATTTTCTTAAGCTAGTAGTGCTCCAACTGACCTCTCTTGTGCCGCGATGTAGAGTATCAATGGTTTTCCAGGTATGGTGCCGCAAAAACTGATGGCTTCATTAAGTATGATTTGATACTCTCAAAGGCGTTACTACAAGCTTGGTTCCATTCGAAGGGAGTATCCTTCTTCATCAGACGACTAAATGGTTGACATTTTTCGACCAAGTTTGAAATGAACCTCCTTAAATATGCTAGCCTTCCTTGAAGGCTTTTTAACTCATGAATGTTTTGAGGCTCGGGCATCTTTAAAATTACATCAGCCTTAGCTTGATCAATTTCAATTCCTCGGGGTTGCACAATAAATCCAAGAAACTTTCTGGAAGTAACTCCAAAAGCACACTTCAATGGATTCATCCTACGTTGATATCTTCAAAGTAACTCGAACACCATTCTTAGGTCTTTTAAGTGGTCTTCTCTCTTTCTTGACTTCACTACTAGATCATCCACGTAGAATTTAAAATTTTTATGGAGTAGACCGTCAAAGATGTTTTGCATAGCCCTTTGATAAGTGGCGCCAGCATTCTTCAAACCAAAAGGTATCATCTTGTAGCAATAAATACCTTTGGGCGTACGAAATGCAGTGAGCTCTTCATCTTTTGGCGCCATGTGAATTTGGTTGTAGCCAAATGAGCCATCCATGAAGAACGTTGCCTCATAACTAGTAGTGGCATCAATCATTAACTCTGGTATGGGGATTGGAAAATCATCCTTAAGGCATGCGTTGTTGAGATCTCAAAAGTCGACACAAACTCGAATTTGGCCATTCTTCTTCCGTACTGGAACAATACTTAAAATCCACGTGGTATATTTGACTTCACGAATAAAGCCAGCTTCAATAAGTTTGTTAACTTTATTTTCGATCAGTGGAACCAACTCTGGCCTAAAGCTTCTCTGAGCTTGCTTAACAAGACGAGCACCATTCTTGACCGCCAACTAATAGACCGCTACTTTCAGATCTAAGCCAGGTATTTCCTTATAACTCCAAGTGAAGACATCCATATATTTTTTGAGCATGTCTATATATGCAATTTCTTCCTCTATTTCTAGAAACACACTCAGGTAAGTTGGTCTTGGGTCTTCATCGGTTCCAAGATTAACTTTCTTCAAGGGATCTGATGTGGTATTCACTCCTTCTTCAAGTTGATACAGAGCATCTCCAGCATCTTCTTTCCATCAAGGATCATCATCTTTAATGGATATGTGGTGATACTAGAAAGTATCTTCCATCTCTTCATCAACCTTCATTTGAGATGAGGCCTCATTCTTATTTTGGGTCGTGACATGATATGAGGAGCCAATACTTCCTTTATCTTCCTCATATTCCTTGGTATAAACCACAGTATGAGCCTTTCATTTTAACACCTTGTTACATGAAACTACCAGTTTTGTTTGTCGCTTCATTCTAGAAGGAATCAAACTTTCGAAATCCTTTTGTATTTTAAGTAAAGGGTGCATAGTCATGCTTTGACGACTCCTCTTACACTTATTAATTTTCCTCTTATTTGGAGGTCCCAACCTTTCAAACACAGAAGTTCTTACAGTTGACCCTCCAAGTCTGTCAAATACAGAGGATTTTTTATTAGCAGCAGTGGATTCTTCTTCCACGGTAATGTAATTACTGACTGCCCTTCTTATGGAGATGCGAATTGGAGGTGGCTGCATGTATCCTAGACCTTTACGTGCCTGCCTGGTTGTACCCTCCGATGAAAGTTTGCCCAACCTTGATGGCTCATTAGGATTGTATCCAGCCTTTACAAATAGCTTATATCCATTTGGGTCAAAGCCTTCTTTCGTACGCTTCATAGGGAGTATCATATCTTGTGGCAGATTTTGAGCCATAGACTCTTCAAGAAGTCTTGAGGATGGAGTTATTGCATCAATCTTACTGGTAGGTAAAGTTAGCCCCTTTAGCACATTATCTTGGGAATCCAATGGGCGATCTTTCTCTTTCTTTACCTTTGGCACGTAGCGAAGAACATAAGTTGCCTTTTTTTTCATAGGAGCGATGCTTTATTCATTTGAAGTGGAGAGAGGCTTCTTGGTGGTGACTTTTTCAACAGTCACCACGGCCTTCTTGGCTGCAAGTTCATCATATTTGGTCTTAGTGACATCATCAACCCTTTTCTCATTCACGATATAGTTCTTCAAATAGAATTTTGCATCGGCAAAGTGTGATTCAGCTTCAGTGAATGTCTTATCATCAGCTACTATCTTTCTTTCAACTCTATTTTTGAGGTACTTTAAGCATTGATAGTAAGAGGATGAGGTAATTTTGTTCCCGTGCACCCAAGGCCTACTAAGTAATATATTGTATGAAGTTTTGGCATCAATACATTTTATTGAAAATCATCCATACGAATCCCCAACTTGATAGATCCCATGGCCCTTTGGCCCCCTTGGTTGAATCCTTGGATCATTATACGACTCTCGTCCAGTTTGTCAGTAATGATACCAAGTTCTTTCATTGTATGGATAGGTAGGATGTTGATTCCAGATCCCTCATCTATCAAAACTCTATTGATCTTCTTTCCTCAAATCTGGCCCATCATGTATAAGAGACGGTTATGTAAGGCCTCACCAAGTAGAAGATCGTTATTTGTGAATGTGATTTTTCTATCACATACATGTGCCTCTTGGCCAAGCAGTTCAGAGGATGAAGGAACTTCTATGGGTATAATTTCACCCTTTGCCCCCTATTTGGAAGTGTTAAAACAAGATGCCTCAAGATTGACTTGGGCAATCTTTCCGCGGAATCAACTTGGTAAAAATTCCTCTAAAGTCACCGGTCGTCGAGGTTTCTGGTAGTGAAGTTCTGTCACCCTTGTCTTCTTTAGAAGTTAAACCAACTTCTGTTTACTTCCATGCATCGGACGAGACCAATTCCGATAAGGAGGTTTTTTATTCTCCCCAGTCCCCATCTACTTCCACCTCGACTCCCGAAAACCAATCCATTGAGAGTTCTCCCAACGAGCAGAAAGAGAAATTGGAGTTTCTATCTGAAAACCAGCAGAGCGTAGTTTGTTACGTCAGCTCCAAAAGGATAAGTTGCATTGGAATTGATAAAGTTCCATGGAGTTCATAATTGCATAAAAAGAGTCAAAGTAGTGGCTGCGACGCGTTGAGGTACTTCTTTGACGGTCTCCGTACGCCTGGTCGTTTCTTCACCATTCTTCTTCGATTGGTTGCTCGTACGTCTCCTTTCGTAGACTCGTCTTCTTGCGTCTGCATCTGGTCACCAGAGTCCAACCTTCATTATCATCTTTGTTAAGTGAAGACCTATCGGGCTTTAATATTTCCTCATTATGCTCTCTGACACATATTTAGACTGGGTCGAGCGAGCCAAAAATGATAAATATTTGATGAGAACTGGCCGTCTCATCATCAAAGAAAATCTTCTTCTCTTTTGCAAGTTGCATGACTTTGTCTTTAAAGACAAAGCACTTTTTCATAGGGTAACCCATAAGCCTATGATACTTGAAATAATTTGGGTCATTGGTCCTTCCAGCTTCAGCAGAGCGTTTCATCTCCGGCAGATTAATGAGCTTATGATGAAGAAGTTCATCAAAAATCTTGGCAACGTCAAAATCAAGGAGAGGATACTCCTTTTCTTGCATTTCCTTTAAAGTTAACATTTGATTTGGAAGTGGTCGAGAAGTAGTCTTCATGCTTTGCTTCTTTCTCACCTTTGTGGTGACCTTCACATGAGACACGTCGACATTCATGTATTCTTTGTTATCATTTTTAGGGACGAACTTACCCCACCTTTTGAGTTCCTGCTTATCCTTTCCCCTTCGAGGGTCATGGATAGACGCTCCTTCCTTTCCAGCAGAAGACATGCTTAACTCCATGTCATGAGCACGAGTAGCTAACTCTTCAAAGGAATTTGGCTTAATGCCTTGCAAGATATAGAGGAGCTTCCAATGCATCCCTTAGACGCACATCTCTATTGCAGAAGCTTCGCTGAGCCTATCTTTGCAATTTAGGCTCACATTTCTCCATCGATTGATAAAATCGATAACAGGCTCGTCCTTTCTTTTTCGAGTATTTGTGAGCTTTACCATGCTCACTGTACGCCTTGTGCTATAAAAGCGATCAGGAACTCATGTTTTAATTGCTCCCAACTATCGATGGAGTTAGGCTTAAGGTCTGTATACCAATCAAAGGCGTTTCCTTTTATGGAACAAACAAACTGCTTGACAAGATAGTCACCATAAGTTCCAGCACTATTACATATCTCAACAAAGTGTGCGATATGTTGTTTTGGGTTCCCTTTGCCCTTAAATTGTTGAAATTTGGGCGGTTGATAACCGACAAGCATTTTAAGGCTATCTATCCTCCCAGTGTAAGGCTTGACATATGCAAGGGAAGACTTAGTGATAACATCATACTTGTCTTTGAGGGTCCCTTCGATGAATTCTTTCAATTGCTCAATCGGGATCATCCCCTCAGAAGAAACTCGTACCTCTTTAGTCAGTGGTGTTTGCTTCACAGGATGTTCTGTCTCGTGATCCTCTGGAGATTTTCCTGATGCATGGCTAAATTCTTCGTCTATTAGGTCTTCCACTCTATCCACTATCTTTTCTATCCGAGCATCTTAATTCTGAACGAATTTGGTCAGGATCTCAATTGCCTTTGTCAGATTCACCAATTGCTCCTCCATAGATGAGGCATCAGTCACCATTGCTTATATGATCACTGGAGACGTTGGAGAGTAACACGGATTATCACATAATTTAATCTTTAAAGTGCTCAGCTTATGCGGTGTAAGTAGAGATGACGCATTTGTTGAACGACCATCGCTCTTTGCGCCAGAGTATTTCTAACCATAGTGCTCAAGTAGAGCAAGAGTCCTCTTAAGTGATTCCGCCACCCTGCTTCCTTCTTCCGAAGCACTTGCATTGGACTTCATTCCTTTTGGGGTTGAAGATCCAAAAGCTGGAGTTGGCGCAGACAACACTGAATGTGTTTGTTGTCCTAACATATTTGCCTTACTCCTTGTGACAGCTCCCAAAATTTCGAAAGTAACACCAAGGATGATTTCTACTTCGGCAAAGAACCTTGAATCAGCAGCCTTGGAAGCAGTTGATTGAGAGTTGATCTTTTTGGAAGTCATTTCAGCGTTCTTAATCTTCAAAGTTAGAAAAGTTGAGATGAGAGGTAGAGATCGTCCCACTGGGCGTGCCAGAATTTGTTATCAATAAAATTCTCGAGACCGAAAATAAACAACCGAGATAAGAAAAATACTGCAATAATCGATTTATTGATTTCAATAAGTAAGTGTTACAATCTCTATGATTTCTCTGATTCGCCTTTTCAACTATAAATTCAAGGACTTCGAGCTTGTTCTTGAACTTTAACTTGAACTTGACGGATTTGATCTTAACTTATGCTTAATCCAAGGGCTTGGTAGCTTGTTCTTGAATCTTGCGGTCTTGATCTTGAACTGGAATTTGATTTGAGGACTTGGTGAACTTGATCTCGACTTGTACTTGAATTCAAGGGCCTTTGAGCTTGTTCTTGAATCTTGTAGTCTTGATCTTGAAGCTTGAACTTGTTCTTGAATCTTGAACTCTTGATCTTGAAATCTTGAGCTTGCTCTTGAACTTTTGAACTCTTGATCTTGAAACTTGATGAACTGATCTTGAATTCTTGAATTTGTAGAGAAATCTG
>NC_061111.1:178270612-178275489 GCF_002878395.1 Capsicum annuum
TGGTGAGGTCGAGAGATAAGTCAGATAGTATAATCGTCAAGGATATTTTGTTGTTCTACTCATTCTGAGAATCTCTAGAATTACCTAGTATCTGTCAATTCCCAAAGCCCTTGGTGTACATAGCTCTAGTTTCCCATTTAGGCTGATTTCAAACACTAAAATATTAAAAGTGATAATTAACTCTCTGTAAACCTTAAACCCCTATTTTATCTTTTTATATTGATTGTTTGAATTTAACTTGTAGCTATAATTTCAAACTAGTTTAACCGCCACTCACATTGTTCCCTGTTGATTCGACCCCAACTCAAAAGTTGGGTAAATATATTCATAACGACCTCCTTACACTAAATTGAGGTGTAAGTTGAGCGTTATTAAAAATGGCACTGTTTTCGAGGAACAATTTGGCGTATTGAGTTAGTTTGGAATTTTAGCTTACTTGCTTGAATTCAAACTTGTAAATATTTATTGTCATTTCCTTTTTTTCTTGTGTTAGGTAGATTTTCTTTATTTTTATTTATTTCTTACTGTGGAATCATGGAATGAATGTAAGTTTGATGGTTAGAAATCTTATCTGGATGATCCATGTCCATATTATGATGGACCCCACTTTTGGAAAGATTGTAGATATGCTCCCTGTAGAGAGATGTGTGCACCATATCCATCCTACTGGGAGTATAATTGTTCTTTATGTGATGGTCAAGATGGACATTAGAGTGATTACCCAAATACCCCTCCCCCTATTGCACTAATCCAAGTTCTAGTTTTTCTTATGAGTATGACAGGTCTTATGGTTAAGAAAAGGAAAAACGCAGCACTGGAAAGAGTGACATTGAAGCTATGCTTCAACTAATGTTGGATTGTATAAACACAATGAATGATACCATATGTTACATACGTCAAGACATTAGGGCATTTAACGAGGGAAGAGAAAGGATAGAAGAGATGGATATTGAGGTTAATTATCCATAACACTTTTCTACATTATGTTTAGATGATATCTTGTCTGTGGAATCATTTAAAATAATGAAAGAGTGTGATGATGAAGAGCAAGATTCCTATATTGATAATAAGCTTAATGTTGATCAACCCTTAGAGATTTCCCAACCAACCAATCTAACCATGAGGGATGATGCCAAGATTGAGGAAATGGTGCTAGAGGCAAAATAAGAAAACAAGCCAATCTCTTATGAAGACTCTAGCCCAATTCAAAGTAAAAATGTTGAGAAGATGAATAAAAGTGAGTGTGTAGAGGATAGTGTAAATTTTGAAGTAGGATTTGTTGGGCCACACTCGAAGCATTTTTCCATATTATGTTTAGATGATATCTTGTCTGTGGAATCATCTAAACTAGTGGAAGACTGTGAAGATAAGGAACAAGAATCCTATATTCTTTATTTTACACTTGATAAAAAACATGAAAACACACCTCACTTTAAGGTCGAGTTGTTTACCATGCATCATTCATTACTCGGCTTCTTAATCTTTGTACCACCTCCTCTGAGTGAGGCAAGAAGATGGATTCTAAGTTGGGGGTGAAATTTATATCCTCAAGGTGGAGGAAAAAGCTGAGTTGGGTTGTGCTGTGATACTAAATTAGGCATTTCTTGGGAGGCAACCCAAGGTAATTTGTTGTTTGTATTCATATTATGTGATTGACATCAGATCTTTGCACCCATGGTGCCACAGGTATGTTTCTAACTCTCTTGTTTTTATTTGACGTGTGGGGAACAATGTATGATATTAAGTTGAGGGTGGGGCTACTTGTGGGTGTTGATGTCCTCCTGGGGTTTTTGTTGCCGTGCCTCTTTTCCCCAGAGTCTTGTTCCTAGTAGAGTCGGAATGTTTAGGCGTATTATGTTTTTTTTGTGATGTGTTGTGGTTAACTGGAGAAAAATAAGTATCTAAAATAGTTGACATATTTTTTTTGATTTTTAAGACTGATAAACACCTCTCCGTTGGTCTATTTTATAACTATGTGATATTCATTTATATGTGGCTACTATGAATCTTTTTATGGAATTAGTACTAGGGACATGATAATCACTACTAACAATTACATGAACCGAATGGGTAGTAGCTTGTGATGTACCATTGTGCCATATGTGTGTGAGGTCTTACTCAATTCCCTGTGTGTGTTGAATCTAGAATTTACCCGGTTAGTGTTACCATGGTTGAAAGATAGGGGTTAGAAAAGGATCATAGGCCGTTTTGATTTTTAAGTCACTTTTTTGCCTAAATGACCTTCCCTGTATGCATGATATCTCTTGATCCCTATTTTGAGCCTGAATTGATCAGTTCTTTCTATGACACCTATCACCTTCCCATTTAGATAATAATAAACCAGTTTTTGCCCTGGTCCTCCTTGGACACTGTGCACCTAGACTTAGGTAAACAACCTAAGTTTGAGGGTGGCCATCATAGGGGTGTGTGCTTTAAACTGGGTATGAAGAAAGGTAGAATAAAAGGAAAAGAATAAGTAAAAAAGAATAAAAAGCTGAGTGGTGTGGAAGAAGAATTAGAAAAGAAAAAGAATGAAAAAGAAAAGTCACATCCATCTTGAATAATGTGTGATTAAGGAATGGAGAAAAAGAAGAAAAAAAAGTTAATAAGTGAACCCCAAAAGTTCAGGTAGTACCAAGGAGGCTTAGTCACTCTAAATTTCATTGAATATCATACTATCCCTTAGCCTACATTACAAGCCGAAGAAAAGACCTATAGTGATCCTAACTTACCTGTCTGGACACCTTGGTAATGAAAATAAGGGCAAGCATATGGTATTTGACATGCATTGAATGGAATTTCTTTCTGAGAGTGAGTGTCTCTTGACCGTCCCCGCATTGACATACTTGAGTTCATATATGAGTGAGGAGGGACTTCTTTGTTGTAAGGGCACATCGATTGCATTGCTAGTTGTTTACGTATTTGGGTAGTGTAACTTGTACATATGCATGAATATTGTTACTGAATTGATGCCATATCTTGATTCCTTTGGTTCACAATGTTAATCTTCATGGATATGAACAATTGGATTGAACATGGAGAATGGCATGAGTTTTGAGCTAAACTTGATAATCAACTGTGATAGGTATCTTATGTGTCTCTTGGTTAAGCATCGTAGTATGGTGTTATGTCGTTACTTGAGGACAAGCAATTGTTTTAAGTTGAGGGTGTTGATGTGTGAGCAAAAGCTAACACATTTAATGTTTTTTAGCTCAAAATAATTATGAATTCTGAAGCAACTCTTGTTGTTTTGATGTGTTTGCTCATGATATTGCATAAAAAGGCTAAAGAAATAAGAATAAACAATAATGGAGAGAAAGAGTTGAAAATCTAAGAAAAATAGAAGAAAACATGGATGACGACCTCTGTGATAAATCGTCAGCCTCGTGATAGCCTATCAGCATTGGCGTCAGCCTTAACTAGGGAGTTACAGTTTGAGGAGCAGTTTTGATAATGCCGGTGATATGGCATCAAAGTCGTGATAAGGCATCAAGAATGGCGTCATCCTTAAGTAGAAAGTTAGCATGGGAAGAAGATATCTGACGAAGTTAGTGATACGCCATCAGATCCCTGACACAGCATCAGCCACATCGTCAGCCTAAGCCAAAACCTGAAGGCAACTGAAGCCTCTCTGACGCCAACCGTGATAGGGCATCAACTTCTTGATGCGGCGTCAGCCTGGGCGTCACCTATTCCAGACAATTTTATTAATTTTATTATTTTATTTCCTTAATTAAGCTTTAGTATAAATTGCATCTCTTAGGGTTTTTGATTCATTAATAATTCATCTTTCAGAAATTAACTCTAAGAGGAGAGACATGTATTTTTGCTCTCTTTCATAAAATATTCTTGTGTTTTCGTATCAACTATTTTTGGGATTTCTACCTTGTGATTAAATCGGAGGAAATACTTGTTGTTTTCTATCCATTCGTAAGTTTATCATTATAATCATGAATTGAACTTTTTATTTCGTTCATCAAATCATAAGCGCCTAATTTCATTAGCCGGGGTTATGGGATCCATGGATTAGGGTTTGATATGATACTAGGTGTTTAATGGATTCAAAGAGTAGTAACACATCTTAAAATTATGTTGTTTTAACTAAAATCTAGTGGTTGTAAATATTAGGCTATGTCTTATGTTTTATTTACTTCTAATGGAGAAATAGACTAGAGGACGTGAATTATCAACAGGGATTCGGAAGCTATCAACCTTCTGTTTAATGGTTAATGCCGTAACTAGATTAATATACCTGAAATAACATCCTATTGGAAATAGATAAGTAATCTAAATTTGAGAGAATTAGATAATAAATTGTCTGGTGAGGTCGAGCGATAAGTCAGATAGTATAATCGTCAGGGATATTCTGTTGTTCTACTCATTTCGAGAATCTCTAGCATTACCTAGAATCTGTCAATTCCCAAAACCCTTGGTGAACATAGCTCTGGTTTCCTATTTAGGCTGATTTCAAACACTAAAATATTGAAAGTGACAATTAACTCTCTGTAAACCTTAAACCCCCATTTTATCTTTTTCTATTAATTGTTTGAATTTAACGTGTAGCTATAATTTCAAACTAGTTTAATCGCCACTCACATTGTTTCCTATGGATTTGACCCCGACTCCAAAGTTGGGTAAATATATTGACGACGACCGCGTTACACTAAATTGAGGTGTAAGTTGAGCGTTATCAACCCCCGTTTAGTATTTATAACTCATTTTAAAAAGGGTTTTTCGGCCTTCTCCACTCTTTTATCAACTAGATATATTCCAAACAAAGCAAATGTCTTCATTCATCATCCAAAGCACAAGAGAGCTAGGGTTTCTCCCTCAAGATCAAATCTAAAACCCTTCTCCAAGAAATCTAAGAACTCACC
>NC_061111.1:178278489-178340168 GCF_002878395.1 Capsicum annuum
AATATCCTTGACGATTATACTATCTGACTTATCTCTCGACCTCACCAGATAATTTATTATCTAATTCTCTCAAACTTAGATAACTTATCTATTTCCAGTAGGATGTTGTCTCAGGTAGATTAATCTAGTTATGACATTAATCATTAAATAGAAGGTTGGTAGCTTCTGAGTCCCTGTTGATAATTCACGTCCTCTAGTCTATTTCTCTATTAGAAACAAATAAAACCTAAGGCATAACCTAATGTTTGCAACCACTAGATTTTACTTAAAACAACAGAATTTCAAGATGTTTTACTAGTCTTTGAATCCATTAAACACCTAGTATCATATCAAACCCTAATCCATGGATCCTATAACTCCGGCTAATGAAATTAGCCGCTCATGATTTGATGAACGAAATAACAAGTTGAATTCATGATTATAATGATAAACTTATGAATGGATAGAAAACAACAAGTATTTCCTCCGATTTAATCACAAGGTAGAAACCCCAAAAATAGTTGATACGAAAACACAAGAATATTTTAAGAAAGAGAGAAAAAATATGTGTCTCTTCTCTTAGAGTTGATGTCTGATAGATGAATTATTAATGAGTCAAAAACCCTAAAAGATGCTATTTATACTAAAGACTAATTAAGGAAATAAAATAACAAAATTAATAAAGTTATCCGAAAAAGGTGACCCCCAGGCTGACGCCGCGTCAGAGAGGCTTCAGTTGTCTTTAGGTTCTGTCTTAGGCTGACGATGTGGCTGACGCCGTGTTAGGGATCTGATAGTGTATCACCAATATCGTTAGATATGTTTTTCGCATGCTAATTTTCTGCTTAAGGCTGACCCCATTCTTGATGCCTTATCACAACTTTGATGCCATATCACCGGCGTCATCAGAACTTCTCCTTAAACTGCAACTCCCTGGTTAAGGATGACACCAATGCTGATAGGCTATCACGAGGCTGACGACTTATCACAGAGGTCTCCAACCATTTATTCTTCTATTTTGCTCATATTTTCAAATCTTTGCTCCATTATTGTTTATTCTTATTTCTTTAGCCTTTTTCTGTAATATCATAAGCAAACACATCAAAGCAATAAGAGTTGCTTCAAAATTCACAATTATTTTAAGATAAAAAGCATTAAATGTGTTATATTTTTCTCACACATAAGGGGCTAAGATGGTTGAAGCACGGTCCATCGCTAGTCTGACGGTCCATCGAATCGCTCATCATACGTTAGTCAGAAAAAAATACACTGCCTTGGTATGATGGTCAAAGTGATGGTCCATCGCAGCCTTGACAGTCAGTTATCCTGGACATCGCACATAGGCAAGGAAATGGAGTTTCTACCTTGGTTGCGATGGTCTATCGTAAACTCAATGGTTCATCGGATTATCCGTCGCACATTGGCGGTTTCAACAACTCTCAGTAAAATGGCCATAACTTCTCACCCTGATATTGGTTTTGGACAAAATTGGTATAGTTGAAAAGCTAATTCAATTATATACATGAAAAATTAAAATTTAAGAAAATTCTATATGGTTTAAACACCAATCACTTAGGAATTTACTTCTTAATCTTTTAGGGCTAGAATTATACTTCACTTGACACGCTCTAAGGCCTGGACTACGAGGGAAATTTGTGGGGTCTTACAGGTTTTAAGGCGTACTAGGGTGTCTTAAAGGCAAGTTGTGTATAGTCTTATGCATTAGTGTGAAGTGTGCCACACTTATGAGAAAGAGACTATAAGAGTTTTTAGGAAAATTTTGCTTCTTTCAATGTTCATGACATGTGAAAGAGCATGAGCTCTATTGAACTCATTTTCTAAATCATCCTTTATTTTATTTATAGATAATTCCTCCTAGAATAAACAATAAAAGGAGGAAAGGGGATCAACCCACACCACCACCTATTTAGGAAGATCCCCTGAATGAACATGTTTCTCATGCTGAGTTCGGGGCTACTTTCATAGATTTGGACCATTTTGTAGCTACTTAGAACAACAAGAAGGTTTTTGATATAACCAATCCAGTGTTAAATATAGCTACAGCTAGAATTTAATATTTTACTTGGATAAATCTACCTTTTTTTGGGGATCCAAGTCTGAGGAGGATCTGCAGCAATTTTTGGATATTGTGTAGAAAGTGAATGGCATCATGGGAGTCACTTATGAGAGTGAAAACTTAGCTACTTGCCAGTTGTAGGGAGTAGCTCATACTAGGATCAAGTAGTCGAAGAAGGGCAGGGGTGTTACGATAGGGTTGTTAGAGCAGGATAAGTTTTCCATGACCTTTTTAGATAGGTTCTTCTGACTTGAGCTGAGGTAGGCTATGTTGCAGGAGTTCATAAATATGAATCAAGGTAACATGAGTGTTAATGAGTACTCACTCAAGTTTACTCATTTAGCGAGGTATGCTACAACTATGGTGGCTGATTCTAGGTGTAGGATGATTAAGTTTGTGTCTAGTGTGTCTGATAGTGTAGTTAAGGAGTTTAGAATATCCATGTTGATTAAGAAGATTGACCTTTCTAAGCTTATGGTTCATCCTCAGCAAATTAAGGAGGAGAAGCTTAAATATAAGCAAAGAGAGAACTAAAAGGGAAGAACAAGTAGCTTAAACTTCTTACAGCAGAGGTCTGCTTGCAAAAATCATTCTCCACTAGAAATTTTCAACTCTAACCCCATCTTTAGACAGTACTTAAATTCCTATGTTCAGGAAGGATAATAGGGATAGGGCGCTAGGCTCTAAGTCCTAGGGTAGCATAACCAGCGGTTGCACCAATTTGTTTTGCTAGAAATATGGTAAGAAACACAAGGGTGAGTGCATGGTAGGTAATGAAACAAGATTTGGATGTTGCAAGTTAGGCCACAAAATCAAGGAATGCCCCATAGTTGCCTATCAAGGAAGATATGATCTCCAGTAGGGCCAAACTAATTTGTCAGCAGTGCTAGCATGTCTCCTTACTCAACAAGGTGCTACCTCCAGTGCCACCAGTGAGTAGCTCTAGAATAAACTGTATGCTCTTCATACCCATCATGATTAGGAAAGTTCTCCTGATGTGGTTACGGGTATGTTGCAAGTTTTCCCATCTTTATATTTATGCATTGTTAGACCCCGAAGCTTTACTTTCCTTTATGACTCTTTATTTTGATGTGGACTTCGATGTCAGTTGTAACATATTAGTAGAGTCTTTGTCAGTGTCTACCCTAGTGGGTAAGTCTATTATAGCTAGACGGGTATATAGAAATTTCCTTGTCATGTTGTCTCAGAAAGTTACTTCAGTTGATCTTATGGAGTTTGAGATGAATAATTTTGATGTCATTCTCGACATAAATTAGCTCCACTCATGCTAAGCCTTATTTAATTGCAAAAATAGAATTGTTTAGTTCCAGTTTCCAAATGAACCAGTTATTTAATGGAGGAGTAGTACTTCAGTGCTTAAGGGTCTGTTTATTTCCTATCTTAAGTCAAAAAAGATGATATCCAAAGGGTGTATTTACCATATCATCTGAGTCAAGGACTCAAATTCTCAAAAACTCAAGTCTTAAGTCAGTTCCTGTAGTGGATAAGTTTCCAAATATGTTTCTTAAAGATCTTATCGGAGTTCCTCTCAAAAGGGAAATCAATTTTGAAATAGATATCCTTCTACATACCCAGCCTATCTCAATTCTACCTTATAGAAAGGTTTCAGTTGAGCTTAAATAATTAATGAAATAATTGAAAGATCTCTTAGATAAGGGTTTCATTAGGCGTAGCATTTATCCATGGGGTACTCCAATCCTCTTTATGTGTAAGAAAGACAGTTCCCTCAAAATGTGCATCGACTTAGATCAGTTGAACAAAGTCACAATCAATAATAAGTATCCTCTACCCAATACTAATGGCATGTTCGACCAACTTCAAGGTACAAGCTATTTCTCTAAGATAGGCCTCATATTCGGCTATCATTAGCTTAGAGTCAAAGAATATAAAATTTTAAAGACATCCTTTAGAACTCGGTATGGTCACTTCAAATACTTAGTTATGTCTTTTGGACTAATGAATTCTCCTACAACTTTTATGAACTTGATGAACAAGATGTTCAAATAGTACTTGGACACGTTCATCATAGTCTTCATTGATGACATTCCCATCTATTCTCATAGTGAAGGTGATAATGCAGACTATTTAAGGGTTGAATTATAGACCCTTAAGGATCATCAGTTATTTGCGAAGTTCAACAAGTGCAAATTTTTTTGAGATCAGTAGATTTCCTTGGCCATATCATCTTTGGTGATGATATTTAAGTTGATCTTCAAAAGACCAAAGCAATGAGAAACTATCCTAGACCCGTCTCTCCATCAGATATCAGGAGTTTCATGAGTTTAGATGACTATTATAGACTGTTTGTTGAAGGTTTTTCTTGTCTTTCTTCCCCCATGTCTAGACTAACAAAGAAGAAAGTCAAATTTCAGAGGTCAGATTCCTGTGAGATGAGTTTTTAGGATTTAAAGACTCGACTTATTTTTGCTCTAGTCATGACTTTGCTAGATGGTACAAATGGTTTTATAGTTTACTGTGCTGCTTTGAGAGTTGGTCTTAGTTGTGTATTGATGCAGCGAGGTAAGGTCATAGCCTATGCCTCTCGAAATCTTAAACCCCATGAGAAGAATTACACAACCCATGACCTTTAGTTAGAAGAAATTGTCTTTACCATAAATATGTGAAGGCATTACCTTTATTGGGTTCATGTGGCTGTGTTTATGGATCACAAGAGTTTACAGTATGTGTTCATGCAGAAATATCTAAATCTTTATCAGAAAAGATGGCTTGAGTTATTGAAAGATTATGATATGAGTAGGTTGTATAACCCGAGTAAGGCCAATGTAGTGACTAATGCCCTTAGTAGATTGTCTATAGGTAGTGTTGCTAATGTTGAGGATGATAAGAATAAGTTAGTTCGTAAGGTTCATAAGCTTTCAAGGTTAGATGTTTGGTTGGTTAATTGTGCTAAAGGTAGTATATTAGTTCAGAATGGTTCAGAATCTTCATTGGTTGCCAAAGTAAAATAAAAGCAAGACATGGATCCTAGTTTGGTTAAGTTAAAGTAGGCAGTTAGAGATTAGAGAGTTGAGGTTTTCTCACAAGGAGGAGATGATATGCTTTGTTTTTAGGGTAGATTATGTGTTCTGTGTGTTGATGGTTCGAGGTAGCATATATGAGCAAAAGTGTATGGTGTGTGGTATAATATTCACCCAGGGGCCACTAATATGTACCGTGAATTATGGAAAATTTATTGGTAGAGTGGTATGAAGAAAGATATTACATAATTTATGACTTAGTGTTTGAATCATCAACAGGTTAAGGTTGAGCACCAAAGTCCTAGTGGTATGCTTCAAAAGTTCAGTATCCCCACCTGGAAATGGGAGGTGGTTAACATGGATTTTGTGATAGGATTTACTGATATGCGTCCACTACATGATTTGATTTGGATTATTATAGATAGAATGACAACTTTGTATTCAGCTGAGGATTATGCTAGACTCTACCTTTTACTTTTTGAAGGTTTTTTAGAAGGGTCTTGAGTTCCTCTCAATATAACCTTTCATCCTCAGATAGATGGTCAGGCACAATGGACCATTCAGAATTTAGTTGATATGTTAAGTTTGCCTTTGATTGAGTTTGCCTGTAACAATAGTTATCACTCTAGTATATAGATGGCTCCATTCGAGGCTCTCTATGGAAGGAGATGTCTATCTTATATTGTTTGGTTTGAAGTAGGTGAGGTTTTATTGATAGGGCCAGATTCAATGTTTGAGGCAACATAAAAAGTTTAGATGATCCGTAAAAGGCTGAAGATAACCCAAAGTCGTCAGAAATCATATGTTGATGTGAGAAGAAGAGATATTGAGTTTGATTTTGGTGACATAGTGTATTTGAAAATTTCATCCATGAAAGTGGTGAAGAGGTTCGGCAAGAATATGAAGCTTATGCCCCACTATGTTGGCCTATAAAGAATTTTAAGCTGTTATCCAGAGGTAGCTTATAAGTTAGAGTTGCCCACAGATTTGGTATCATTACATCTGGTGTTCCATGTTTTTGTACTAAAGAAGTATATTGGTGATTCAATTTTTGTTGTTCCTACAGAGAGTATGGATGTGAAGGATAGTCTTTCTTACGAAGAAGTCTTGTTGAAATCATTGAATGCCAGATTCATAAGTTGAGAATAAAGAAGTTCCTTTAGTTAAAATTCTATGGCAAAACTAATCCATTGAGGGAGCTACTTGGGAAGCAAGAGCAGATATGCAATCTAAGTATCCCTATCTTTTCTCCACGAATTTAGACTCAGCTTGAGGTAATGGTTTCTCTTAAATAGACTCTTTCATTCTCTATTTTATCTATATCACCATACTTATGTCATTGCATGTATTCATGAATTCAGTTTAGTCTATGTATCATATTTTAGACATAATTATTTAATCATGATTCAGCTCATAAGTGTTCAGTACACGATCTTAGTTTCATTAGTGTCTCTACTTAACCAGTTTTATTTGAGGATAAATGATTCCAAGGGGGAGATATTATAATACCCCATAAGATCATAGTCTTGTTTCAACTCTTATTGCATGTTTAAGGGGTCTAAGAGATGAATATTACACTAAGTATAAGGGATTTAGTCATTTTCAAGACCCCAAAATTTCACAATTTTATTTTTGGCATTCCCAAATACAAGACGTTGATTCTTGAGTTGAAAAATATTTAGGGATGATAAAGGGGTGTCTCAGAAGAATTTTGGAATTTTTGAAAGAGGTTTGAGGTAGTTTTGGATCACGGAGGTAGCAATCCTCCGCAAAGGGCCATGCCGCGGAAGCTATTGCATAGGCACGGAGGCTGCATCTTTCTTGTATTTTAATTAAATGTTCATGGGGTAGTTTGGTCTTTATCCCTTACCCACAAATGTTTAATACACGGGTTAAAACTCCAAAAAGGGCATTATTTGCCCATTCTCATTAGTTAGAACTTATATAAACTCTTCCCATTTTCTCAAGAACAAAAAATTTAAGCTTTCTTCTCCAAGAATTCAAGGATTGAAGTTCCAATTTCAAGATTTCTTCAAGATTACACCTAATTGAGGTATGTGGGTTATTCATCAATGGTTTCCTTCCACCCATTGAATCCCAAAATTCTCTTTTTGTTCAAGTATGATCTTTTATCCTCTTTCATACAAATATCAATGTTAATCATGAATTTAATCCATGCTCTCTTAGTAGTTTTGAATTCAAGCCATGACAATAAGTTTCTCGATGTGAATTATGTACTTTATTCTTTAAATTTCAGTCACCCATATCATGTTTATTTGAAACCTTATTTACACACTAATTCATGATTTAAACCATTTGATCATATTATCCTCCTAAGTTTAACATTGTCCCATACTCATAATCATGAGTTCCATTAGTTAGGAATATATTCTATGTTTTGGGTCTCTGAATCATGAAGTACCCTATTGTGTTTTTAAATGATATTATATATTTAAAGTGGTATTCAGTGCTGGAGGGTTATGAACACCCAATACCTATTTTCTTACACATGTTTTGGCTTTTCAAGTTACGAGTTATTCAAACCATGTTTATTTCATAACATTCAGATTATAAATGCACTGTTAATTTTTTAAACCACCATGTTGACCAAATCAGTTATCAGTGCATGTACTAGTATGTGTTTCCCGTGTCAGTTCAGTTTGGATTATAACTTAGCACCGACCGAATACAGGGATGGGGGGATCCATCATAAGCTTAGGCAAAGTCGTTAGTAGTAGTCCCTAAGTTCCAGAACTATGTATCTAATGTAGGTTGTGAGTGGTCACCCATAAGCTTAGGCGGAGTCATTAGTAGTAGTCCCTAAGTTCCAGAACTACGTACCCATCGTAGGTTATGAGGGGGCACCCGCCATTTTAGGCTTTACTTCCTCTCAGGTGTCACCCATCAATTTAGGCTTGACTCTATAGTCCTATGGGACATCAGCTTTGTGGATCCACATTATCATTGTTAGTGCACATGGCATTGTATTGAGACCCTTCCAACTGGGTTTACAGGTTGGACGCTGATTAGCTTAAATTAGGGCATGTTAGTTAGAATGTTAGTTACTCCAGTATCAGTCCAGTAATCATACCATGTCCGCTCATATTTGCATGACCAACTGTATAATATCAATTATTTAGTTTTACAGATTATTTCAGCACATGTTTTACATGGTCTTGAATTCTCTTTACATGTTCATGCATTTATGTTCAGTACTCATATGCATTACGTCCAGTCCCTATCTAATGTACCAGTAAATTCAAAGTACTGATCACATACTTTTATTTTGCTTAGTTCCCTGATCACCCTTAGTCAGCTCGAGCTTCTCAGTGATAGTTATGGTGAGTCCTTATCTACCAAGGACAATTTATATTTAGTTGTTTTTATTATTTGTTTTATATCAAAAAATTGGAGTTAGTTGGGGGGTTTTCCCATCAACTATTCATGTTATGTTCTTAGAGGCTTTCAAAAGTTCAAACTAGATATTCAGACAGTCAACCTAGTTTTCAATTTTATCAACTATTCAGACATGATGGTATTCATTTTAGTCTTACATTTTAACAAACCTTTATCAGTTCATTTTCCACACATGATATTTTGTTATTATTTTATTCAGTCTTCATAGCATGTACCAGAACATGGGTTATCTTGGGGTCACTTGTGGCCTTAAGAACCGTGTCACAACTAGGGTATAGCCTCAATTTGTGACAGGTATAAAGATCTTTATGGATGATTTCTCAATCATGGGTGACTCTTTTGATGATTGTTTGTCCCACTTGGCTAATGCACTTAAGATATGTGAGGAGAGCAACTTGGTGTTTAATTGGGAGAGGTGTCACTTCATGGTTAAAGAGGGAATAGTTTTAGGGCATAAGATTTCAAAAAATTGAGTAGAGGTTGACAGAGCTAAAATTGAGGTGATTGAAAAATTTCCTCCACCTATTTTAGTCAACGTTATTCATAGCTTCTTAGGTCATGTCGGGTTTTATAGGCAGTTCATCAAGGACTTCTCCAAAATTTCAAATCCATTATGAAAGTTATTAGAGAAGGAGGTGATATTTGTGTTTAATGATTCTAGTATCAAGGCCTTTAAGTGCCTAAAAGAGAGGTTGATTTCTTCTCCTATCATTGTGTCTCCAGATTGGTCTCTTCTATTTGAGGTGATGTGTGACACCAGTGGTATAGCCCTAGAATATGTCCTAGGTCAAAAACATGAGAAAATACTTCATCCTATCTATTGTACTATCAAAGCACTCAACCCTGCACACAAAAATTATATAGTGACTGAGCAAGAGTTACTTGCAATAGTGTTTGGTTTTGAGAAATTTTGGTCCTATTTGATTGGTACAAAAGTAATTATACATATTAATCGTGAAGTTTTGAGGTACCTTATGGTGAAGAAAGATGTGAATCCTAGGTTGATTCTATGAGTACTCTTGCTGCAAGTGTTTGATTTTGAGGTCAAGGACTGGAAGGGTACAGAGAATCAAGTTATAGACCATCTATCCTGCCTAGAAGAGTAGGCGATGATCAAATTAAGGGAAGATCTTGAGATTGATGATACTTTTCTAGATGAGTGTGTCTTGGTAGCATCATATGACTTAATCTACTAGTTTATGAGGTAAGTGACCTTGTCTCGTAAGACTTGTAATTTTAGTAGAGAAAACATCTTATGCATGAGGTACAAAAGTTTTTCTGGGATGACTGTTCTTATTTCTAATGTGCGTGGATAGTGTAATTTGAAGGTGTATTCCCGAAGTTGAGATGATGCACATTATTGAGGCCTATCACTCATCCCTAGTTGGGATTCACCATGGTAGTGCTCGTATGGACCATAAGATCTTGATTATGGTTACTATTAACCAAAAATTTCGAAAGATGCACTTGACGATGATCGTACCTGTGACCGATTCCAGCACCAAGAAAATATCTCGTCGAAGCATGAGCTCCCTACGATAACTATTCTTCAGCTTGAGTTATTTGATATATGGGGAATTAATTTCACGAGTCCATTTGTGAGTTATTATGGTATTAAGTATATATTGGTGAAAATTGAAAACACTTTTAAATGGATGGAAAAAGTTGCACTTCCCAATAATGAGGGCTGCAGTGTCACAACAATTTTGAAGAAAAACATATTCTCTTAGTTTGGTACTCTACGTGTTATCATTAATGATGATGGGTCATATTTTTTTAATTGTGTATTTAAGGTCCTTCTTGAGAAGTATGGTGCAAAACATAGCAAAACCTTACTATCTACAAACAAGTGGGCAGGTTGAGATCTCCAATCGTGAGACCTAGTCAATTTTAGTGAAGACTGTGCATACTAGTCGAACTGATTGGTAAAAGAAACTAAATGATAAACTTTAGGCCTACTATGCAACTTTTAAAAATCACATAGGTGCCTCTCCATATCATCTTATTTACGGCAAGGCATGCCACTTGTCGGCTAAACTTGAGAACAAGGCACTATAGGCATTGAAGAAGCTAAATTTTGAGTGGTGTGATGCTGCGAACCTGAGAATGAATAAGATGAATGAATTTTTCCTCTATGCTTATGAGAGTTTTGTTTTACAAAGATAAAATAAAGTTGTACTATGATAAGGAAATTGAGAAAAGGGTATTCCAATCAGGTTATATGGTTTTGTTGTATAATTCAAGGCTTCGCTTGTTTCCTTGCAAGTTGAAGTCTAGGTGGTATGGACCATTCACCATGGCTAGATTATTTCCACATGATGTAATTGAGCTAAAACAAGATGGAGAAGCCTCATTAAACGTGAACGGGCATCGTGTTAAATACTATATGAGGAGTATGAAGGAGTTGAAGGCTTATAATGATGTAAGCCTTGGCGTAGTCTAATTAGCCAAGGAAACTGAGTCATGCTATGAAGTTAATCAGGCACTGCATGGGAGGTAACTCATGGACTTGATGGTGCAATCTGAGTACCCAACATAGCCACATCAAGCCACAATATCAAATCAAGTGTTGTGTGGGAGGTAAGCCATGATTTGTACTTATTACATCATAAGGTAATTGGTATGCTCATTGTCCAGGAGTAAAAGATGCAGGAAAAAATCAAAAATATTTTTGGTGCTTAGGTGTAAGACCCCATAATATTCTAGCTAAATTTAGCTCAACATTGTATGTAAAAGAGGTCCAAGAGATAGAAAATTTCACTAAGTGTTAGGACTTAGTCATTTCCAAAGCCCCTTAAATTTTGATGATTTTATTTTCAACCTCTCCAATATTGGAATGCTAAATTTTAAGTTGATTCATGATCGAGGTTGTCTATAGTACATCTCGGGTGAGTTTTAGAATTTTTGGATGAGCATAAAGGTGTGTTTGGATTTCCAAAATAGTAGCAGCAATAGGATAATCTCGCGGCGCACACTCTATTTCACCCGTAGGGGTGCCCGTGATAGAGCCCACAGCACACGGTCTAGTTGGAAGACCAGAGACCACGACACGTGATCCATTGCATGCCCTTAATTTCCATCTTTCAGTCATATTTTTCCAAGAGCATTTGGATTCTTTCCCTTCACCCATTTGGTCCATAGCACGGGATTGAGGATCCCAAAAGCATAATTTGCTATCTTATTCTCAAACTTCTTTCAAAAGAAAGAATTATGTCTGAAGAACAAACCCTAGCTTCTTCAAAAGAATCAAGGGATTCAAGCTTAATTTCCAAGAAAATCATGAAGAACTTTCACAAATTCATAAATTAAGGTATGTGTGATGTTCGTTGATGGGTCATTTTCATCCATGGAGTCCAAGAATCCATTTTTAAGATTTAACTTATGGTTTTACATGTTACTATGAATTATATCCATGAAACTCTTATGAATTTCAATCATGTTTTATGTTTCCAAGAGTTTTTGATAAAAAGAGCCTTTACACATTTGGAAGTTCATCACTATCTTGGTAATTTGATTTCAAGTCGTGATTACAATTGTTTTCATGCAGAATGGATTATAATATGTTTTAAATATTGTAGTTTCTGTAACATGCTCATGCGATTCAGAATAAATTCCCAGTTTATGATTTTGACATGTGATCGTGCTATCTCACCGTGTTTAATAGCATCCCCATGTTAAACTATTGATCTCTATGTGTTTGAAAAAATGCCAAAGTGATTGTCTTTAAGTAATGATTCCATATTATGGTTGTCAAAGATTGCATATATCCTTATTGATATTTCCATTGAGTCCTGGAGAGTTATGAACACTCGTTACTTAGCTGTTTACAGAATTTTATTACTTTTAGAACGGTTTTGAATAAACCAATAGCATTATCATTCAGTAGTTATTATGATCAGTTCCTTGTTCAGTTAAACTTAGTTCAGTCCCATAATCAGTGTTAGTTTAGTTGGGAGTAGGATTCAGCACAGAGCGAACCTAGTGATAGGGGCTCACCCTCCACATAGGATTGGGTCCATAGTAGCAGTCCTTAAGTTCCAGAACTAATTAGACAGCGTAAGATTAAGAGATGTCACCCTCCATTTTAGGACTGATATTCTCTGAGGGATCAACCGCCAGCTTATGACTAATCTCAAGGGTTACCTGCCAGTTTAGGATTGACTCGACAGCTATTGTTAGTACTCATGGCATGCAACTAGAACCCTTCCAACAGGGGTCACAGGTTGGACCCCTATTAGCTCAAATTTTGGGCATGTCGGTTAGATGATACCTCCCGCAGTTTAAATCTCAGTTCAATATTCATTATAAAATTCAGTTTCAGGTTTGCATTGACCATAGCATACAATTATCATATATTCAGTATCAGATTTTAGAATTTCAGTTTACAAACTATTTCAAAAACATGTTATATACTTGGTCATGCATTCTCAAATTTTATAGCTTTCACGTATTTTATGCATCAGTTATCTTATAATATTCGGTCAGCATTTACTTCATGCACACAAGCCTATGTATTTCAGCCTAACCTCATCTTGCATACCAGTACATTCATAGTACTGACCGCATACTCATGTTTTGCGCTATGATGTTTAATATCATAGATTCAAATGTATAGTTTCCTGATTGCGCTTAGATAGTTCATCTTATCAGCAACAGTAATAATGGTGAGTCCCCATGTTTCAAGAACCTATTATATTTCTTTTGGTATTTCCTTTCAGTTAGTCTATCGGAGTTAGTTGGGGGCTTGTCCCATCAACTCCTCAGTCATTTTAGAGGCTCTCAGACACTTCACACAGTCAGTTAGTTTGTCAGTCCTATCAGTCAGATTTCAGTATTTCCACATATGTTTCAATTTTGTTGATTTAGATGTATTGTTTTCAGAACTAAAAACCTTATGGCATTTTTCTGTTAATTTCTCCACATACCTTTTATTATCAGTTTTATTCAATGCTTACAGTAGGTACCAGATCATGGGTTAGCATGTGGTTCTTCGGGATCGTAAGCACTGTGAGGCGACCAGGGTGATTTTCTGGGTCGTTACATCAGGTCCCTACTAGGAACCCTATGAGTCACAGGGACTTCCTATGACTCATCACCAGACCCGTCAGGAGGAGCCCAGGTGAAATCTTCTAGGTAGGTGCTCTTTGGAGTCTTGATGACTCTCAGAACAAGTCTTGTGGACCTAACAGGTTGACCCGACCTAATTTATGCAGAATAAAAGGAAATTAAACTCCCAAATTGGTTCTTCTTCCATTTTGAAAATCGCGTGACTCCCTCCATTCCCATAACCATACTTTTACACTTAATAAACTTCTAAATCATCTTAATTTCCCCAAATTAAGTTCTAATCACTCATTAGAGACCAAAGTTTACATCTCAAGAACAAGGCTATGAGTAACTAAGGAATCCAAGTATTTTTCTCTATTTTCAAAGTAAGTTGCTTGTTTTATAATTAAAATTACTTGGGATTCTATGTGTGTAACATACCTACAGTTAGAGTAAAGGTTATGGTTCTAGAGAATACAAAGTTAATGTTAACGGAGTATAACTTGATGGGGGAAAGAATCTACGGGATAAATTATAGGTAAAATTGTGAGGGAAGTTTGAGTACCATATGTGGAATGTGAGTGAACATGAACTAGGCTTGATTGTTTGTGTTATCATTCACAACGAGCCACCTAATGACTCGTATGGTCATTTAAACAGTCATTGAGTGACTTGTAGTCACTGATAACATATGAGGTAAAGGGTGAAAGTTCTCTGTTCACATTAGACTCACCCTATGAATTATTGTCTCATTATAAGACTCATAGTGACTGGGTAAAATTGGATCCAAAAATTATAGATTCTGGTCAGACTACGAATCACTTGATAAGTCATCGGGTGACCCAAAAACTCATTGGGTATACTAATAGGGTGACCAGTGTCAACTATCCTGCATTAGATTCAACTCTATGACTGTCAGGATGACTCATAACCTCTGACAATGACTCATATCTTGACTCATAGGGTGCCCAACCACTATTAATATTTTTAGTTTTTGATTGTTTTTGTTTTATTTTATTAGTATTAACTAATTTGTATCTTCCCTCAGTTACAATGGCACCAAAGAATGACTTGGCAATGATCACCAAATAGACCCCAAAGAAACAGACTCATCCCACCACTCATCAACTTAGGGATGAGCCCACTATTGATGAGTTCAGCAGTTTTGTGGAGGAATATCCCATCTCATAACCAATGGAACCAAGGAGCATCTTACCCCGGGCTAAGAAGGGTAAGGACCATACGGGGAATCTAGGACAGTCACCACTATAAGCTAGGCCTAGATGAAGAATCAAAGCTAGTTAGCACCACACTCTCCTCCCCCATCTAAAGAGAAAGATGAGTTAGAGTTAGAGTTAGGCCCTGAGAAGGGTGAAGAAGGGAAGAAAGGTGCTGATATAGAAACGGATCTGATAGTGGATATTTAGAGTCAAGATTAGAGGATAGTGTAGGAAGAGAGGATGGAGAGTCGAGTGAGAGTACCCCATTAGAGATTCCTTCTCCATCACCAATTCAGTCCACTCTATAAATTGAGCCTACCTCAATGCCTACTATTAATCGTGGAGCTACCCTAGGATGTAGGAGTTATATGATCAGGACAGTATTATTATCCCCAGCACATAGAGGTCAAAAAGGGGGGGTTCTATCTTGAGCAGAGAATAGTAGGCATATTTGAGATGATTGAATTTGAGGCCAGATTCAAGAATTACCACTTTGATTGGATGACAAAGCCTCAGGTAGATACAACCTAACACAAATTTGGGATTTTTATGCCGCATAATAGATAGAGTTGAGGCGGATATAATTGCATGGGATGACATAAAATGGAGGTGATCCCTTATACTCATTAATGATTAGAGGTTTTCGGGTGAAAATCTACAGATTTCTTCACGGAGTAGAGTTTTAGCTCTACACAGACACTTCAAAGATTAATCACCATATTGAGAAAATACGGAAGGTAAAGATAAAGTATATAGGAACAGATGATAAGCTTATACATTTTAGGTGGATCAAAGGGATTATGGCTACGGCGTGGAAGAAGTCACCTTGGGTAGAAGGCATCTTGGTTTGTCATCGGCTGAGCTTGATGATGGGAGATAATGTACTGAGTCCTGACAGGGCTTCCTTGGCAAATGGTATTATGGAGGAATATGAGAATGATATATCTAAGATCGTTGAAAGGGGGATTCCCAATTGGGGTGTGAGTACGGATACCTACCCTGCCTTTCCTTTCTTACCAATATAGATTTTTTTAAATGAAGAGGTTTTGGTAATCCCAGAGGATGATCATTTTCTAACGGTTCATCAAACTACTAACTTGGGGTTGATCCAAGATCATGCTGATATGATATTAAAGGCGAAGGCCAAGGTTGTGGATTTACTTCCCCTGGTGGATTTCTAGGCCTGCAGGCACATGAATATAGATACTCCAGGTTTTGTCGACCTTAGAGAGGCTCCCACTAAGACTACTCGAGCTGAGCCATAGGCCTCTACATATGCAGCAGGATCCTTATAGGCCCCGATTCCTCCTTTGACCTCAAGCCCATCCATGTCTTTTCCACCTATAAGTGGTTGTTCTTTGATCCCATAAGAGTTTTTGATTACTATAGTGACAATATTAGTCACTATTAAGCGTCGAGTGACTAATATCGAGGAGGGGGTACAAACTTGGCTAAAGAAGGGGATTAGGAGAAAGATATGGGGTATGCATACCTAGATTGATAGTTTTTAGAGGCAAATTAGCCAAAACTTGGCGAGCGTTCAAGACCTAAATCTAGAGTGAGTTCATGAGGAGTTTTCCTCACTTTAAGGTGCTATTGAGGAATAACTGTGAGGTCATTACCTACTTTCATAAAGGTAAAGAAAAATCTATTGATGTAGAAGGAAGAAATAGCTCAAAGAGGTAAAAAAGAGGAGAAGAGAGAAAAATATTGTACATGCAGTGAGGGTAGATGGCCTATAGACTTCTCAGGACCATTTGACTCAGGTCTACGAGATTGGAGAGGGAGATGGTAGCTCTCATATGGGTGAGATAACATCTATAGCTGCAGTAGATATAAATGAGAGCATAGTTCTACCTCTCGATATCCAACCACCACTAATTGCACCAACCATCATTGGTGCCACTATTTATGTAAGTATCCCGATCACTAATGGGACTACTGTTGATGAGAGTGGTGCCCATTATAATGCCCCTCCTGCTGAGACTTTCTTAATTTTCCACCTATTATGCCTAGGTATGTATTCATCCCTTGTATTTACATTATAGTTATGCACTGGGGACAACACATAGTCTTTTATTGAGGTAAGGGGTATACCACAATTGATGGTTTTTCATGCCATATTTTTTTTCTCGTCGGCTACGTTATTATAGTAGAACTGACATGTTTAGGTTATATTGTGTTTTTCTTTGCGTTATTTTTTGTTTGTATTTAATTAGGAGAAAAATAAGAAAAACGTAATTGACATATTTTGTTTGCTCTTAAGCATATTGAAAAAATGATACCAGGTGACGTCCAAGATACATCTCTACTTTAAAGATGATATGGTCACTGCCAAATATAGTAACCCAACAAAGGTTGGGGTTGAATCCAAAGAAAATACATGGAATCGTGGTTGTCAGTTGTTGTAGTCAATGGGAGAAAGTGGAAAGTAAATTGGGGTTTTGAATATCAATGTTGAACTAGTAGCAAATATCAACTTCGGTTGTTTTCAATCATTAGTGAACACTATGATTGTGTTCAACCTTGCTCCTCAAATTCATAGGCTTATTGTGATTTGTTGAACCAACCTGATACGTTGCATGTAGAATCGATAAGTTATGTACCCTCTACAATATTTTGGATGAATAGAAGGATTTCACGCTTTACCTTTCGAGTCTAAGGATGTCGCTTTACTAACCATTATCTTGATCCTAGTTAGCTATTACCTTTTGAGTTTCTAGTTATTAGATGAAATCTAACCATCTTACTTAGATAAAACCTAGTAGCGTGGATCGAAAGTTAAACTCCAAATTATTGTTTTCATTATCTTTTCCTAGACACTACTCCTCTTTTGGAGTAAGTAGAAATAATCTATGCGGGCTCCTAATGTTTGCAGCTGCTAAGATATCTATTAAAGTAAAGATAATACAATGCATGCATGGTAATACAATGCATGCATGGGTATCGGTTTGGGACAACAATAGCACTTTCTATACTCTGTCAATCTGCCAGGGTTTTCACAACCCTAGCTAAGGGTTTATAGCCGCTCATGCTTATGAGGTGATCAACACTATTCATGATTGAAAGCATAAGATGAAATCACAATATTCACAAGTAAAACCCAAAACTGTAACTGAATTAATCAACCAAAATTAATACAAGAGAATTCCAAGACCAAAAATGAATCTTAGAATCAAAATATGTTTGTGAGTATCAAGAGTGGATAATTTCTTCTAAAAACACATAAGGGGTATTTTTAGTACATAAGGAAACCTTAAAATGAAATCTTGAACAAAATAGGAGAAAAAGGATTGGTGGATACATGTGGTCATCATATTTGGCCTGGCCTCAGGCGCATGTGGTACATACGGCCTGCAAGTCGGGCACATATAGTGACTGTATGTGCGTGGACCAAAACTTCCTGCAAGTTTAGCTCTCCAAATTTTTGACTTCTAACTCATGATTTTCCTACATGCGGTCCACATGTGTTACATGCGGTCTGCATGTTGACTTAGCATGTGCCAGAAGTTATTTTTCAGCTCTTCTTCAATTCCCGCACATATTTTAGTTATGAACAATCCGAAAAGTATCCTAAACATCCATAATTGCTCCCATAAGTAGGCAAAAACACCTTTTTCATTTTTTTCATGAACTTAGCATTCAAAACATAATTTCCTGCAAAACATACCCCAAAACGCATCATAGCTGACAAAACAACTTCAGAAATTTGCATATTTTCCTCGTTTTAAGCATCAAAAGTGTTATATTTCTATAACACATCAACATCCCTAACTTAGAACGTTTGTATATCCTCAAGCAAAAAAACACAACACAATAAAACAAAACCAAGCACGATGCTTAACTAGGAGAATCTAAGCTATTTAAGGCCGTAGTTAGTCAACACTTTAAGCTCAAAACCCAACACCCCTTCCTATCTTATTTTTCAAAACCAACTGTGTATACAGATAAAGCACAACAATTGACATAATGGTGTCTAGGTATGTCATTAAGTTAGCAATAGATAACCATGCATATGTACAAGTTACACTACCTAAATCCCTCACAACAAAGATTTCCCCCTTACTCATATGAAATAATGCATATCGATGTAGGGACAGTCAAAAGATACTCACACTCAGAAAAAAGGTTCCAATCACTGTTTATTAAGTATCATAAGCTTTCCCTTATTTTCTTTACCTTAGCATTCAAACAGTCAGGTTAGGATCACCATATGGCTTTTCTCACCTTGTAATGTAGGCTTGGGGGACGGTATGGTACATATGGATTTATCAAGTGACTAAGCCTCCTTGGCACTATACTAACCTTGGGGTCTCACTTACTAGCCAATTTTCTTTCTATTCTGCCCTTATTTCTCCCTTTTTATTCTTTATTACACATTCAAGTTAGGTGTGGTATTTTATTCTTTCTTTTTTATTTTTTTTCACAAATTTGTCTTTTTTTTTTCCTACCACACCCAACCCTACTTTATTTTTTTATTTTACCCTTCTACATACCCATTTTACACTACGCACCCGATGATAGCCACTCTTAACTTAGGCATTTTGCTTGAGTTGAGGTGCACAATGTCAAAGGAGGACTAGGACCAAAACAGGTTTATTGTAAAATAAATGGGAAGATGAAAGGTGTAATAAGAAAAATAGGCTATAAGGCTCAAAAGAGGGATCAAGTGATATTGTTTCACATAGGGAAGGTCATTTAGGCTAAAAGTGGACTAAAATAAAAAATTTCCTATGATCCTTTCCTAAATGACTATCCTTCAAACTAGGAAAGACTAACCAGGCATGTTCCAAATTCAACAGACAAAAGGGAACTAAGTAGCATCTCACACACATATGGCATAGAGTCAAGATCAGAAGTTACTACTTCTCCGGTTCATACAATTGTTAGCAAGTGATTATCATGTCCCTAATCCTAATGCCATAACAAGATCCACGATGTTCACATAATATATACTCACACAATTCTAAAACACAAATTTTTGAGAAGTATCATTTTTTTGCAAATATCAATAAAAACATGGCAACTACTCTAAATACTTAAAAATCTCCTAATTACTCAAAAACACAACACAATATGAAACAAAACACAATACGACAGAAATTAACCTAGATATTCTGGTTTTACAACCGTACCAAGACCGATACGAAAAGAAGCATAGTAATAAAAACCCACAACAGCTATGGTATACCCCCACCCACAAAAAAATTATGCATTGTCCTTAATGCGTGAAAAGTTTACAAAACAAAGAGAATTGAGAACAGACCTAGGATACACTAAGCATCCATGTACCTTGGGTTTCCTCTAAAGAAGAGCCTAATTTACCATCATAGTATGACTCAACTCCCTTAGCTACTCAGACTTCACCAACGTCTATGTCAAGACAGGCTCTAATTTCCTCCAGGTTTCCATGTAGTGCTTCACTCTCTTTTCATTTACCTTGAATAGGATATCACCATCACGCTGTATTTCTATAGCACCATATAGGAATACCTTAACCTCAGCAAATGGTCCAGTCCACCTAGATTTCTGCCTGCCAAGAAACTAGTGGAGCCTTAATTTATACAACAAGACCAAATAAACGAGTGCAAATACTCTTTTATCAATTTTTCTGTCTTGATACAGCTTCATTCTTTTTTTTTATGCGGATGATCTCTCATAAGCATAGATTCAGAATTCATCCAACTAATTTACCTTGCTCAACCTCAATTTTGCTGCATCACGCCACTAAAAAAATTAGCCTTTTCAACTCCCATAGTGCCTTATGCTCAAGGTCAACTGATAAATAGCAAGCCTTACCATATACAAGATTATGTGGAGAGGAAACTATAAGGGTTTTATATTCTGTTCTGTAGGCCCATAATGCATTGTCTAACTTTCTAGACTAGTCAGTCCTATGGCATTCACAATCTTCATCAAAATGGACTTTATCTCTCTATTGGAGACTTCTACTTACCTACTTGTCTGAGGATGGTAAGGTGTATCCACCTTATGTATTACACCATATCTATCAAGTAGAGCTTTTAACAAATGGTTTTAGAAGTGAGACCCACCATCCCTAATAATTGCACGTGGAGTGCCAAATCGAGAAAAGATATTTTTCTTAAAAAAGGTGGTGATCCTTCTGCCTTATTATCTGGAAGCTTAACTGCCTCCACCTATTTTGACACATAAACAGCTTCTTCCAAAATATATCTCATGCCATAGAAGCTCATAAATGGGCCTATGAAATTGATCCCCCACTTATCAAACAAATCTAACTCCAGAATAGGGGTGATTGTGGGGAATTCATGGCGCAGTGAAATATTGACTTGATGCTGACATTGGTCATAGGCTTGTGCAAGATCATAAGAATCCTTATAAATAGAAGGCCAGTAAAACCCATACTACAGAATTTTGTGTGTTGTCCATGTGCCACTACGGTGACCCCTAACTAGTGATGAATGACAAGCTTCTAGAATGCTCATCATCTCCACCTCTAGAATATATCTCAGAATCACACCATCAACATAAATACTAAATGATATGGCACATACCAAAATAACTTTATCACCTCATATATAGATCTTCTTCACTGCTGGAAGGATAGATTTTTTGGGACAAGATCACTTGCCAAATAATTGGCAAAATCGGCAAACCAGGGAATTAAATCTTGAGATAAAATGTCTCCAACACCCACTCATCTGGAAAAACATCATCTATATCAAGATCAACCCTAGTTTTTTATGGTCTCCTTCTCAAGTCTGGACAAGTGGTCTGCAACTTGATTTTCTTTCCCGTTCTGCTCCTTTACTTAAAAATCAAACTCTTATAGCAAGAGAACCCAATGAATCAATCTTGGTTTAGCATATTTCTTTGATACCAAGTATCTCAATGTTACATGGTCAGTGTACACTATGACCTTAGTCCTAATAAAATAAGATGAAAGTTTTTTAAAAGTAAAAAACCACCGCAAGTAGCTCTTGCTCTGCAATTGTATAATTTTTGTATGTGGGGTTTAAAGCTTTGTTATCATAGTAGATAGGATGAAATATATTTTATCTACATTGTCCTATGACAGCCCAAAGGACACTCTTCTTCCATCGCACACTACCTCAAATGGTATAGACCAGTTAGGAGACACAACGATGGGCGGTAAAATCAACCGCTTTTTCAGGCATTTGAAAGCCTTAAGGAAAGCATCACCAAACAAAAATTTTACCTCTTTATCTAAAAGTTTTCATAGAGGATTTTCAATTTTAGGTAAGTCCTTGAGGAACCTCTTATAAAAGACTACATGACCCAGAAAGCTCTGTATGACTCTAACTGACACTGGCGGTTGCAATTTCACAATTACCTTGATCTTTGATTTGTCCACATCAATACCATGTTTGGAGATCTTGTTCCCTAGCACAATACCTTATTTCACCATGAAGTGGTATTTTTCCCAGTTTAGCACCAAATTGCACTTTTCACATCTCTATAGTACACTATCCAAATAGTCTAAACAATGATTGAAAAGAGTACCCAGCCACTAAAAAGTCATACATAAATACTTTGATAATGTCTTCCACCATATCAGAGTATATGGACATCATAAATCTCTTAAAAGTGGAAGGTGCATTACATAATCTGAACGATATCCTCTTGAATGCAAAGGTCCCATAGAGGCAAGTAAAGGTAGTATTTTCTTTGTCTTTAAGAGCAATCATGATTTAATTGTAACCCAAATACCCATCAATAAAATAGTACCAACCCATGTCTGCTTATCTATCCAGCATCTGATCCATTAACAACATAGGGAAATAGTCCTTTTGTGTCCACTTGTTGAGCTTTCTATAATCCATGCATACTTTATAACTGGTCACTAGCCTCATGGGTACTAATTCATTCTTTTCATTTGGAACAACTATGATTCCCCCTTTCTTTGACAGGCATTGAACTGGGCTTACCTACTTACTTTCAATAATAGGAAAACCAGCCCAGCATCTAATAACTTGATTATCTCCTTTTTCACCACCTTTTGAATAGGAGGATTCAGTCACCTTTGGTGCTTAATACTGAGAATGTTGTCCGACTCAAGCTATATTTTGTGTGTTCATAAACCTGGTAAAATTCCCATAATGTCTGTAATGGTCCACCTAATAGCTCTCTTGACTTTCAACAATACCGATGTTAAAGCTTCCACCTGTGCTGCTACCAGATCAGCCATAATGATCATCAATAAGGTATTTTTAGCCCTCAATAATGCATACTGCAAATAAAATAGGAGGGCCTTCAATTCCAATACCAATGGTTCCTCAATAGATGGTTTTATAGGAGGTATAGTTCTGTTCTTCAAGTCAAGATCCCACTTTTTAAGGGCATATTGTAAAAACCTGTGCCATGTAGTGCGTTAACTAACTCTCTGTATTCATATATCCCATCACTCTTAATGTTCATAATTACTATTTTTAATGGTTTTACCACTAATCTTTTCTCAATTAGAACATCCACTGTAACCACGTCCTCATCCACAGTATGTATCACTGCAACCACACTTATATCATCTGGTTGTTGTACTATCATGTATATATTTAACACTATATGCTCATTATTTTATTTAAAGGTAATCTTCTGTAGGTCCATATCAATCAACACCCGACCAGTGGATAATAAGGGTGTACCTAAGTAATCAGAGCATCCATTTCATAGTCTAAAATCATGAAATCTATCAAAGAAGTGAATGATACCACCCTTACCTATATGTTGAGTACAATATCCATTAGCTTCTTTATATATGAATCAACCATAAACAACCTTGTAGAGTAGGCTTGAATTCTCCTAACCCCAACAGTTCGTATATTACTAGTGGCATTATATTTATTCCTGCTCCCAAATTATATAGAGCCTGATTAATATCAAAAGGACCAATAGAACATAGAATAATGACTGCTCCTGGGTCTCCCTTATTTTCTATAGATGGTGTATGAGAATTCATGATAAACTATTGTACTATATCTTAGAGCTCTTTTGCAACCCAATCGTCACCCTCACCACTCTCAAAATCATCATCACTATAAGTCAGCTTCTCAAACTCAGCTTCAGGCAGCTCATCAGTAATAATGTTATCCTTATTCAGCTTATTAGTAGCAAGCAAAAAGTTCTCATCGGGTCGAGAACCACTCCTAGTGTTAATATCTAAACAATGAACAAATGTTAAAGGATTCTGCGTAGTGTCACTAGGAAGGGTACCTGCTTGTCTTTGGGCCAAAGTGGTAGATATTTTCCCATACTGCTGCTCTAACTACTTAATACCAATTGAATGTGACTTAAAATTATGGGACAATCCTAAAATATTGGCCTTGTGTTCTTTAAGTCAAGTTTCTTGGTTCTCTTGACCCTTCATTAGCTTAGTCAATATTTCTTCTATTCTTGATTCCGTATCTCATCCACCAAGAAAATTATATTTGTCTCTATCATCATAATAGCTGCTGATTCAACTGCTTAATAGTAGTTGAATGTGACTTAACCTTATGAGACAATCCTAAAATATGAGCCTTGAGTTCTTTAAGGCAAGTTTCTTGGTTCTCTTGACCCTTTATCATCTTAGTCAATATTTCTTATATTCTTGATTCATCTTCTTGTCTACCAGGCGGAATTTATTTTTCTATATCATCATAATAGTTCTGACCTTAATTCACTTGCCATTTGGATCAGAAACCCACCAACTGCCGATCCACATACTTTACCTTCTCCTCTAACTCAGACTTATGTACCCTAGAGGCTGCATATTGTGCCTCACTACATTAACCTTTATAGAGTTTGCTATTAAAAATTATTTGGACAAATCAACAATAACATTCCTTAATAGTGAAATCTCCTGAGCTATAACATATGTACTCTCTTCTCACTAAAAGCTCTAATGGCATAAATGTCAGAACATCTCTCAACCTCCTGAGTTTTTCACCCTCGGTTAGTTAAGAAGATCTGATCCATAATACTCAAAGCTATCTCCCATCGTGATCTCATAAAGTCTCCTCCAGAAATAGTGTCTTCCATGACTCTGGAACTGATAGTTAAGGCTCTATAAAATATCTCCAATAAAATCATCCATTAAATTCGGTGGTTGGGCACCATACTAAGTTTCTTCTTGAACCTAAGCCATACCTCATGCATAGATTCTGACTATAGCTACATGAAATAATAAATCTCGTCCTTCAGCGGCAACACTCTAGATGGAGGAAAGAATTTGTTCAAGAATTGTCTATGTAACTCATTCCATGTAGTGATAAAGCCTCTTGGCAGTTCCCCTAACCATAAAAATGCTTCTCCTATAAGTGAGAAAGAAAACAACCTCAGTCTTAGTGCCACCTGATCTATCCCTAGAATGGTTTATAAAGTCCAAATCCTTGTAAAATTTTCCAGATGCAAGTTCGCATCATTGGTAGGCAACCCTACAAAAATACCTTTCAAGTACAGGAGCTGGATCATAGTACTAGAGATATTAAACATAAAATCTGGGGGCAAAATAAGAGGACTAATAGCTCCTCTATCTGCCAGCTCAACGTATCCCAGATCTTCTTTATCATCTACATATAGCTAGATATATTGATATGTTGGGATAACTTGAGCATGGGCTTTTGTAGCTCTATTCTGATTTCCACCAAGTGATTCTCAGTAGTTTGTTGCCTGTCCTTGATCAGCTAGCTCTGCCTCTCTAGCTAACCGTTGAGCTTATTTTGTTTCCCTCTCTCATATTCAACTTGAGATAAAATCTCAACAGTCTATTGATCAATAATATCATGTACTCCTTCAGGAAGAGGGGGAGCCACACCATCATGAACCCCTTCAGGAATATCATCTCTTTTCTGTTCCATCATCCTACTAATTATTGGTAGGATCCTCTCTGGATTTAGATTAAATGGGATTAAGGTATTGACTCAACTTGGTGTGTTATTCATACCCCAATGTATAACCAACTAAGAACAAAAACGAAAGAAAACCCTAAAAATTGCAACAACTTTAAATTATAAATCAACACCGTATTCCTCATGAACGGTGCTAAAAATTGGTGATGTTCAAGGTACAAATCTACTTTAAAGATGATACAGTCGCTTCCACATATAGTAACCCAACAAAGGTTGGGGTCGAATCCCAAGGGAATATATGGAATCGTGACTCTCATAAGGTAAATGGGGGATTTTTAATATCAATATTGAACTACTAGAAAATATTAACTTCAATCGTATTCAGTCGTAAGTAAACACTAGGATTGTGTTCTACCTGGCTTCACAATTTTGTAGGCTTATCTGGCTTTGTTGAACCAACCCGATATCTTGTATGCAAAATCGATAAGTTATGTACCCTTTACAGTTATTTGGACGAGCATAAGGATTTCACCTTTTACCATTTGAGTCTTAGGATGTCGCCTTACTAACCATTATCTTGATCCCACTGAACTCTTAAATTTTGAGTTTATAGCTATTAGATGAAATCTACCATCTTATTTAGATAAAACCTAGTAGCATGGATCGACAGTTAAACTCCAAATTACTGTTGTCATTATTTTTTCCTAGTCACTACTCCTCTTTTGGAGTAAGTAGCAATAATCTATACGGGCTCCTAAAATTTGTAACCGCTAAGATAACTATTAAATTAAAGATAATGTAATGCATGCATGGGTATCGGTTCAAAACAAAAAATAGCACTTCTCCTTTTTCGTCAATCTGCTAGAGTTTGCACAACCCTAGCTAAGGATTTTTAGCTACTCATGCTTGTGAAGTTATCAACAATCTTGATTGAAAGAATAAGATGAAATCACGATAATCAAAAGTAAAAACCCAAAATTGTAGCTAAATTAATCAACCAAAATTAATACAATAGAATTCCAAGACAAAAATTGAATATCAGAATCAAAATATATTTGTGAGTATCAAGAGTGCGTAACTTCTATTAAAAGTTACTTAAGGGGTATTTATAGTACATGAGAAAACCCTAAAACTAAATATCAAATAAAATAGAAGAATAAATGGTCGATGGATACATGTGGTCAGCACATGTGGCCTGGCCTCAGGCATATGTATTACATGCAGCTTTTAGGTTGGGCATATGCAGTGACCGCATGTGCCCGAACCAAAATTTCCTACAGGTTTAGCTCTTGGGATTTTGGACTTATAACACATTTTTTTCCCACATGCGATCCACATGTGCTATATGCAGTCTGCATGTTGACTTTGCATGTACTGAAAGTTATTTTTCATCTCTTCTTCAATTCTCGCATATGTTTTAATCACAAAAAATCTGAAAAAATTCCTGAACATCCATAATTTCTCCCATAAGTAGCCAAAAACACCTTTGTTCATCTTTTTCATGAACGTAGCATCCCAAACATGATTTTTCGCAAAACATACCCAAAATGCATTATATCTAAGAAAACAATCTCAAAAACTTGCATATTTTCCTTGTTTTAAGCGTCGAAAGTGTTATATTTCTATAGCATAACAATACACCTCAAATTTTTTTGTGGTCTATGTGATGTAAATATTTGTGTGACTATTGTAAATCTTGTTATGACATTAGGATTAAGGATAGAATAATCATTACTTAGTATTTGCATGAACTTGATAGGTAGTAGTTTGTAATATAATCTTATACCATGTGTGTGAGGTACTTACCTAGTTCCTTTTGTGCATTTAATCCATAACTTGACCAGTTATTCTTGCCTAAGTTGTAGAATAGTTGGTTAGGACATGATCATCAGCTGTTTTTTATTTAGTCCACTCTTATCCTAAATGACCATCCCAAATTAATAAGTATCCCTTGATCCCAAATTTGAGCCTAGATTGACTTATTTTTTCCTATTTTCACCTTTTCACCTTCCCAATTTATTACAACGAACCTATTTTAGCTTTGGTCCCTCCTTGGACACTAAGTACCTAAACTCAGGCAAATCGCCTAAGTTGAGGGTGGCTTACATAGGGGTGGGTATTTTAAATTGGGTATGAAAAAGAGTGTAATGTAAAGGCAAAAAGAGAGTAAGGTTGGTGTGGTAAAAAAAAGAAAAGAAAGAAATTGGAAAAACATAAAAAAGAAAAGAGAATAAATGAAAACAAAATAGAAAACCACACCCAATCCAAAAAATCTATAAAGAAGGAATAAAATAAGAAAGGTTGAGAAGTGGAGACAAAAATTAAGTTTACTGTCGAGGAGGGTGAGTCACTATACCCCAAATGTACCATACCCACCCCAAGCCTATATTACAAGCTGAGTAAAGTCCTATAGTGATCCTAGTCCAACTGTCCGAAAAACCACGGTATAGAAAATAAGGGAAAGACTATGGTATTCTGTTCACATTGATTGGAACTTCTTTTATGAGCGTGAGTGTCAATTCATAGTCCTTTGCGTTGACATACATAATGATACTATGATAGTTGGGACTTTCTTGTTGTGAGGGTACATGGGTTGTTTTGCTAAATGCTTATCTGTTCAGGTAATGTAAATTGCCTATTTACTTGATTATTTGTTGCTAATGTAATGCCATTTCTTTATTCCCTTGTTTCATATTGTTGTGCTACATAGATCCATGAAGTGATTTTGAAAAATTAGAAATAAGAGGGGCTAAGAGTTTATAAGATAATTGAGTTGAGTGCCATAGGTTTTTTTACTTAAGCATCATGTGTTTTTCTTGCTATGTGTTATTTTCCTAAGGACATGAAAATATTATAAGTTGAGAGTGTTGATGTCCCATGGTTTTCATCGAACTTTCAGTGTTTAAAACCAGAAATTATACAAGCACTTGGATCCTTTTTTGTTAGATGTGATGTGTTTTTATGTTTGTTCTATAGTAAAATAGTGTTTTGGCTAAGTAGCATGAAAATAGGAAAAAATTCTCTAAAATTGAAGTCTCTACTGTGATAATGAGTCGTTGGGTGATGCTATGACTTATTGTCTAAGTTGTGGGGTGAACAGTGACAAAAATAAGAAAGAATATTGAGTCAGCATTGGATACGACTTGTAGGATCTAACTACGAATCATAATTTAGGTCATTTTGAGAAAGAATGTGACAAAGTCCTAAAAGAGTACAAGGTTGATCCCAATGGAAATAAGGTAGGAGACAAGTCGTAGGATCTGACTTGACTTGTAGTGAAATTCTTTATAAGCATATGGAGTAAAGATCTGTAAGATGAAAAAGTTACTATAGTGTAACTCCCTGAGAGTACACCCTAGACGCCACATGGTGCTTACAGCCCCAAAGGACCACCAGTTAACCCATGAGATAGTACCTGCTGTGAGTACTGAATAAAATAATAAATACATGTGTGGAACTTTAACTGAAAATGCCATAAGGTTTGTTTTAACGAATTAAAATCAATATTGAATCATGGTTTAACTCATCTGAAACATACATTCAATACTAATACTGAAAACAGACTATCTGTCTGTACTAGTCTGAAAGCCTCTAAATAGACTGACTGTGGAGTTGAAGGGATAAGTCTCCCACTAACTTTGGCTGACTACTGAACTGAAAAGAAATGATGGCATAAATATCATTGGTCCTCAAAGTATGAGGACTCACCATTGCTACTGCTACTGATGCACTGGGATGTCTAAGTATAGTCAGGAACCTGAGTGTCCGAACCTATGATATGACACATCATAGCGCAAGAAATGAGTATGTGGTTAGTACTATGAAGTACTGGTATGCTAAATGAGGTTAGGCTGATATGCATGGGTTCATGAATATAAATAATACATGACTAGATAAATAGCATGAGATGACTGATACAATAGTAAATGTAAAAGCGATAAAGTATGAGGATGCATGACCAAGCATGTAACATGATACTGAAATAATCTATAAACTGAAGTACTGAACTACTGATACTAAATAACCAATAATTGTATGCTATGGTCAAGTAAACCTAAAACTGTACTCTGTACTGAATACTGAACTGAGACTGTGGGAGCTAACTATAACTGACATGCCCCAATGTACTATCAGGGTCCAACCTGTAACCCCAGTTGGAAGGGAATTACGACCGTACCATGGGTATTTACAATGGATGGATGGATCAACTAACTGATGTCCCAAAGGATCAAGGTGTCCAGCCTAATATGACGGGTGACCCGTGAAAGGTAGTTAAGCCTAAACTGATGGGTGACTCCTCATATCCTACTCTAGATACATAGTTTTGGAATAAAGGGACTGTTACTAATGACTCAGCCTAATTAATGGGGAAGCTGTCATCCCTGTATTCACTCGGTAGAAAATTCTAATCCCAACTGAAAGACACTAAATACTGGATTGAACTAAGTTTAGCTATTTATAGTGACTAACTGAACTGAAAATGCTCATAACTATCCTGAACCATTATGTAGTTACTGAAGACTAGATAAACAACAAAATTTTGGGTATTTAAAACCCCCAAGACTTGATATTAATAACAACAAAATCGTACAAAACCTTAAGGACATGATAAGTAACCATTATCCAAAACTCATTCCTTTGGGAATTTTATCAAACACTTGTAATTCATGGTTTAAACATGGGAATAGTTTTAAACAAGTAGTAATATCATGATTTCGATACTAAATGACAATTTTAGGTACAAACCAATAAGTAAGCATCATTCAAACGTGTAGGGTTTAACATAAAAAACAAATCATGTATAAACGTAATATAAATCAAAATTTGTGGGAATTCATGGTTAAATATCATGATAACATGTAAAAATCATTCTTTTAAACTTTAAATTGGGTTGTTGGACTCCATGTGTGAAAGAAAACCATGAATGAACATCTAACACACTTTAATTGAAGAATTCGTCAAGTTTCTTGATTGTTTTCTTAAACTTGAGCTTGAATATTTGAAGGGCTAGGGGTGGTTCTTGAGAGAGAATGGTTTTAAATTAAGAGAATTTGAATAAAAGATGAACAAATGTGCTTTTGGGGGTTTTAATCCCGTGTTTTTGAAGGATTAGGGCCATGAGAAAAGACCAAACTGTCCTTGGGAAATTAAAATTTATAATTGAAACCTGGATTAGACCCTCACTGTGATGCGCCAAGGTTGTCATCGCAATTTCCACCGCGATGTGATGCAATTGCGGTGACTCACTAGAATTTGAACAATTGTTAAATTAACCTTCACCATGATACAATGACCCCCTTCATCGCTATACTAACCGCGATGCGGTCCAATCGCAGTGAGCTGCTATTTTGGGAAACCAAACAAGGTCCAAACCTCATTCAAAAAACACGAAACTTACCCGAGACATGCTACTTACACCCCTGAACATGAATCAACTTAAAACTTACATCTCGGGGGCGGCAAGGTCACTTAAAAATATCCTCAAAGTTGAGAACCCCAAAAACAAGAGTAAGTCCCAACACTTAGTTAAATTTTTAGGTTCTAAGCCTCTTGTACATGTACTATGAACTGGGTTGAATTTAAAAAGTGCAGGGTATTACAATATCTCCCCCTTGGAAACATTCATCCTCGAATGAGACTGATCAAGCTGAGAATACTGAAGCACAGAGATTACATCCTGAACATGCATAACTGAAACATGATTACATCACTAAACTAATTCATGAATGCATGAAATGATATGAGACTAATTAAATTGTTGGAAATAAAAATGGAATAGAGATAATCAAAGAAAAACTGTTACCTTAAGCTAAGCCTGAAATCGTGGAGAAAAGATGAGGGTACTTGGTTTGAATATTTGCTTCTTCTTCCAAAGTGGCTCCCTCAACATACTGGTTCTGCCAAAGAACTTTAACTAGGGAGATTTCTTTGTTCCTTAGTCTACGAGTTTGATGATCGAGGATTTCTACTAGAAACTATTCATAAAAGAGATTGTCCTAAATGTCTACACTTTAGTAAAGATATATGGAACATAGGGTGTACAGAAGCCAAATCTGCTGGCAAATCAAGCTTGTAAGCTACCTTTCCAAAGCGGCTAAAGATTCTGAAAGGGCCAACATACTGGGGACTGAGCTTCCTCTTTTTGCTGAACCTCTTCACTCCCTTCATGGGAGAGATTCTAAAATACACAAAATCACTAATCTCAAATTTGAGATCTTTTCTCCTCACATCTGCATAAGATTTCTGTCGGTTATGGGTTGTCTTAAGCCTCTCTCTGATCATCTGAACTTTCTCCAATTCATCATATACTAACTTAGGCCCTATCAAGGCAATCTCACCTACCTCAAACCAACAAATTGTTGATATATATCTCCTCTCATATGGAGCCTCAAATGGAGCCATTTGGACACAAAATTATAGCTGTTGTTGTAGGCGAACTCAATTAACGACAAATAATCATCCCAACTACCCTTAAAATTAATAACACATGCTCTCAAAAAGTCCTCTAGGGTCTAAATGGACCTCTCTTCTTGACCATCCATCTGAGGTTGAAAGGTTGTACTAAGGTGAACTTGGGTACCAAGACCCATCTGAAAAGCTTTCCAAAAATGAGAGGTAAACTGAGAACCTCTATCAGAAATAATGGACAACGAAACTCCATAAAACCTGACTAACTCTTTTATATGGACTTGGCATAATATTTGGCTGAATAAGAAGTATAGACTAGCAAGAAATAGGCTTATTTGGTCATCTTGTCCATAATGACCTAAATCGAATCATGCTGACGACGATTACGGAGTAAACCCACCACAAAGTCCATTTTCTCCTTTTCCCACTTCCATGTGGGAATACTAAACTCCTGCATAGTGCCACTAAGCTTTTGGTGCTCAATTTTAACCTGCTGAAAAATAGAGCACCTAGCCATAAACTCTGCAACATCTCTTTTTATACCACTCCACCAATAGATTTCCTGCAAGTCACTATAGATCATAGTATCTCCTGGCTGAATGGAATAACGCACACCATGCACTTCTTCAGGAATTCTCTACCTCAAGTCATCCACATATGGCACACACAGTCTCCCCTAATAACGCAACATACTATCTCCCCCTTCGAAGAAAACTTCTACTTTTTGATCTGTGATTGACTCCTTCAACTTAACCAGACTGGGATCCCTATCTTGCTTTTCTTTCACTTCAGCAACCAAACAAGATTCCAAACTATTTTCAACCCAAACACTACCCTCAGCTGAAGCAATCAAATAAACACCTAATCTGGTAAGATGATGAACTTTCCTAACTAACTTCTTCTTATCATCCTCAACATATGCAACACTACCCATAGACAATCTACTTAGGGCATTCACCACCACACTGGCCTTGCCCGGATAATACAAAACACTCATATCATAGTCCTTCAATAATTCTAACCACCTACTCTGGCGGAGATTCAAATCATTCCGTGAGAATACATACTGCAAACTTTTGTGATCCATGAACACATCTACATGTACCCCATACAAATAATGCATCTAATTTTTCAAGGAAAAAACAAACAACTACTAACTCAAGATCATGGGTAGGATAATTCTTCTCACGGGGCTTAAGTTGTCTAGAGGCATAGGCCACCTTACCTCTCTGCATCAAACACAACCCAAACCAACTCTGGAAGTATCACAACAAACAAAAAACCTATCTAAACTATTAGGCAATTTCAAAACTAGGGTTGAGGTGAGTCGAGTCTTTTAACTCCTGAAAACTCTTCTCATATAAATCTAACCACTTAAACTTGACTTTATTCTGAGTTAATCTGGACATGAGGGATGCAATAGATAAAAACCTTTCAACAAACCATCTGTAAAGGCAATCCAAACCTAAGAAACTCCTGATATATGATAGAGAAATAGGTCTGAGTCAGTTTCTTACAGTTTCAGTCTTTTGAGGGTCAACTCTAATGCCATCACCAGAAATAATATGGCCAAGGAAAGTTACTAATCTTAGCTAAAATTTGCACTTAATGAATTTGGAGAATAACTGATGAGCTCTAAGAGTCTGTAATACTACTCTGAGGTGGTCTACATGATCATTTTAATTATGGGAATAAACAACAATGTCATCAATGAAGACTATGACAAACATGTCCAGGTACTACTTGAATACTATGTTCATCAAGTCCATGAAAATTGTTGAGGCATGGTAATACCAAATGACATGACTAGGAATTCGAAGTGACCATACCAAGTTTTGAAAGTTTTTTTTGGAATGTCACATTCTCTAACTCTAAACTGATGATATCCAGGATCTAAGATTTATCTTAGAGAAGTAACTGGCACCCTGGAGTTAATCAAACAAGTTATCTATTTTGGGGAGTGGATATTTATTCTTTCTTACATACAAAAAGAACTGGTGCGCCCCATGGGGAAACACCGAGCCTAATGAATCCCTTATCTAAGAGGTCTTTCAATTGTTCCTTCAATTCTTTAAGTTCAACTAGAGCCATTCTCTATGGAAGAATAAAGATAGGATAAGTATCTGGAAGAAGGTCTATTCCAAAGTCAATTTCCCTTTTGGGAGGTACTCTAAAAAGGTCTTCAGGGAACACATTAGGAAATTCCCTTACTACAGACACCGATTCAAGACTTGGAGTTTCAGAACTAGAGTCTTTGACTCGCACAAAATGGTAGACACACCCCTTGGATATCATTTTCCTCACTCTAAGGTACGAAATAAGATGACCCTTAAGCGCTGTGGTACTACCCATCCATTCAAGGACTGGTTCATTTGGAAACTGAAAGTGAATGAATTTGTTTCTACAATCAACTGAAGCATAACTTGAATGAATCTAATCCATGTCAATAATGATGTCAAAACTCATCATCTCTAGTTCTACAAGGTCTACTAATGTAACTTTCTGAGACACTGTAATCAAGTAATTCTTGTATACCCATCAGGTCATGATAGACTTACCTACTGGGGTAGATACTGAGAAAGGATTTGTTAAGGTTTTGGGACTGACTCCAAAGCTGGCAGCTATATAAGGGTTTACAAAATAAAAAGAAACTCCAGGATCCATCAAATCAAAAATATATAAATGAAAGACCTATAATGTACCGGAAACCACATCAGGAGAACTTTCCTGATCCTCTCAGGACTATAGTGAATAAAACCTATTTGAATATTGACCACAGGTAGCACTGGATGTGGCGCCTTACTGGTGCTGATGACAAATGAGACTGGTCCTGATGGCGCACATCCATACCTTTCTTCACCACCACTCGATACTCTTAAATATTATGGCCTGGCTTGGCATACCCAAAACATACGTCATTGCCAGCTCTGTATTCTCCCTGATGGTATCTACCATATTTCTAGCAAAGAGGATTCATATGACCACTATTAATGCTTCTCTGGGACTTAGAGCTTGGCACCCGATATCGATTATCATTTCTGAATTTGGGCACTGGTGCGTTAGCCGAAGATGGAGCTGGGAATAAAGTTTTCTAATAAAATTAAGGACTATTACCACCCTCTAACTTTGGCTGAGTAAAATTAAAGCGACCTATTCTAGCCTTTTTGTTATCCCTTTCTCTCTTCTTAGCCTTTTCTTTTTTAATTTGTTGATCTTAGACCATAAACCTAGACAAGTCCATCTCATTAATCAACATTGCAGTCCTACACTCATTGACCACACTATTAGATATCCCAGACATAAACTTGCTTATTATAGACCTGCTATCATTAACTACTTGAGGAGTATACCTGGCTAGCTAAGTATACTTAAGAGAATACTCCTTCACACTCTTCTTGCCCTGCTTTAAGTTAATAAACTATAACACCTTAGATTCCCTCAGCTCAAAAGGAAAGAATCTATCTAAGAAGGGTATAGCAAACTCTTCCCATTCTATAAGATCTGCATCGGTGCCCCTATCCCTTTTTCACTGCTTAAACTAGGTGTGATCTACATTTTGCAACTAGTAAGAATCCAATTCATCACTTTTGCTAGAAGTCACACCCTTAATTTCTATAAATTTTTAAATCATATCAAGGTATTCTTGTGGATCCTCAACAGACTTGGATCCTAGAAATGAAGAAGGATTTATTTGGGTGAAGTCCTAAATCCTAGATGCGGTAGTATTTGTCATAGGGATGGCAGTAAGATAATTATTCTAGGCTTCCACTGAGTGAGCCAAAGTAGTGAATACATCCCTGAACTCGATATGCAAAACATGCTCATTCAGGGGATTTTCCTAAACGAGCGTAAGTGTTGGCTGGTTTCTATTTCTTTTTTTTGTTAGTCTTTCTAGGAGGCATATTCTATAAATGGAAGAAAGATTGAGTTAGACAGAGAGTATAACTTTGGATCATGCTAATTTGCATGACATAAATACTAAAAGAAGGGAGAATATTCCAAAAATGTCTTGTAGCCTCCTATCCATAAGTGTGGTGCGCTTCACACACATGCACAAGACTCTACGCAACGCGGCTTTAAGACTCCCTAGGACACCTTAAAATATTAGGATATGATACCAAGTTTGTAACACCCTGAGATTACACCCTGGATGCCACACGATGCTTACAACCCTAAAGGACCACAAGCTAACCCATAAGCTGGTACCTGCTGTAACCACTAAATAAAATAACAAAGACATACGCAAAACTTTAGCTAGAAATGCCATAAGTTTTCTTTTAAAAACTAAAAATCAATACTGAATCATGGTTTAACACGTCTGAAACATACAATAAATACTGATAAAGCAACTAATAATACTATTGAAAACTAACTATCTGTTTGTACTAATCTAAAAGCCTCAATAAACTGACTGTGGAGTTAATGGGATAAGTCTTCAATTAACTTTGACTGACTACTGAACTAAAAAGAAATGCTAACATAAAAATAATTGGTCCTCGGAGTATGAGGACTCAGTACTACTAGTGCTACTAATGTATTGGGATGTTTAAGTGCGGTCGAGAACCTGAGCATCCGAACCTATATTACGAGACATCATAGCGCATAAAACAAGTATGTGGTCAGTACTTTGAATGTATAGGTATGATAAATGAGGTTTGGCTGATATGAAAGTGTTCATGAACATGAATAATACATGACTGAATAAATAGCATGAGATGACTAATACAATAGTATACGTAAAACCTGTAAAATCTGAGGATACATGACCAAGAATTTAACATAATACTAAAATAATTTGTAAAATAAAGTACTAAAATAATGATACTAAATAATGGATAATTGTATGCTATGTTCAAGCAAACCTGAAACTGTACTCTATACTAAATACTGAACTAAGACTGTGGGAGCTAACTATAAATATCATGCCACAATGTACTATCAGGGTACACCTATAACCCCAATTAGTAGGGCGTTATTACCGTGATACGGGTACTAATAATGGCTTGATGGATCCACTAATTGATGTCCTCAAGGACTAGGGTGTCAAGGCTAAACTGACGGGTGACCCCTAAGAGGTAGTAAAGCCTAAACTGATGGGTGACTCCTCATATCCTACACTAGCTACATATTTCTAGAATAGGGATAACTACTAATGACTCTACCTAACTGACGGGGAAGCCGTCATCCTTATATTCACTCAGTGAAAAATCCTACTCCCAACTGAAAGTCACTAAATACTGGATTTAACTATGTTTAGTTGTTTATGGTGACTAACTGAACTAAAAATGCTCATAACTATCATGAGCCATTTTGTAGATACTGAAGACTAGATAAGCAGCTAGATTTTGGGTATTTAAAACCCCTAGGACTCAATAGTAATATCAACAAGACTATATAAAACCTTAAGGACATGATAAGTAACCATTATCCAAAACTCATTCCTTTGGGCATTTTGTCAAACACTTGCAATTCATGGTTTAAACATGGGAATAGTTTTAAACATGTACCAATATCATGATTTCGATAATAAATCACAATTTAAGGTATAAACCAATGAGTAAGCATCATTCAAATGTGTAGGGTTTAACTTCAGCAACAAATCATGTATAAACATAATATAAATAAAAATTTGTGGGAATTTATGGTTAAAATTCATGATAACATGTAAAAATCATTCTTTTAAACTTGAAATTGGGTTGTTGGACTCCATGGGTTAAAGAAACCCATAAATGAACATCTAACATACCTTAATTGAATAATTCTTGAAGGTTGTTGGTGATTGAACTTGAGCTTTAATATTTGAAGGGTTAGGGTTTGTTCTTGAGAGAGAATGGTTTTAAATTGAAGAATTTGAACAAAAAATGACCAAATGTGCTTTTGGGAATTTTAATCCCATGTTTTACATGGATTAGGGACATAGGAAAAGACCAAACTATCCCTGGGAAATTAAAATTCATAACGAAAACCCAGATTAGACCCTCACCGCGATGTGACAAGGCTGTCATTGCAATGCAATGCAATTGTCGTGACTCACTGGAAATCGGTCAATTGTCGAATTGACCTTTGCTGCAATGTGGGGACCTCCTTTATCTCTATACTCACCACAACGCAGTGAGCTGCTATTTTGGGAAACTAAACGGGGTCCAAACCTTGTCTGAAAAATCCAAAATTGCCTGAGATATGCTACTTACACCCCTTAACATGAATCAACTTAAAAAATTACATCTCGGGGTGGATAAGGTCACTTAAAAAAAGTCCTGGAAGATGGGAACCCCAAAAACAAGACTAAGTCCCAACACTTAGCCAAATTTTTATGTTCTAAGCTTCTTGTACATATACAATGAGCTGGACTAAATTTAGAAAAGTACGGGGTATTACATGGGGAGTCAAAGATCTTGGCAATGACTCATCATGAGATGAGATGAGTCATCATAAAAGATTATTAAATCTAGGATACAAAGCTGACAATGAGTCATCGTTAGTCTAGATGACTCATTATCTCAAGAGTTACCACTACCAACCTTATTTTCCTCTTTCAGATTGGATAGTATGTTTATGTGTTGTTGTGTAACTATAAATACCCCTTTTATGCTTTTGTATTAGCTTACACACTCTTTATACTTGAAATATTATATTGATTTTGAGATACACTTTTGATTTTGGAATGCTTGTTCTTGGTTTTTATGGTTGGATATTAAATTGAGATTCTTGTTTTCATTCTTAATTTATTGTATGATTGTTCATATGCTTTCTATTATAAATTCTAAGGGTTTTCTTATAAACATGAGCAGCTAAACCTCTAACTAGGGTTGTGGAAACTTTGATGGAGTAACAAAGAAGAGGAACTACAAGGCCTTTCTTGATTTATGTTCTTACATGTACTGTAATTTTCTGAAGAGGATCACAATAGTTATTTAAAACTATCAACTTTTATCTAATTAACTTGATACCCACAAGGATACAATTAGGGATCCAGAATAAGGGTTAGTAATGTGACACTCTAAGACTGAAAAGGAGATAAGTTAAATTTAGCAAAGGTGTTTAAAAGATCAATAGGGATTCATAAATTGTTAGATTATGCATGCAAAACATCAAGATAGTTTAATGATCATGATAATTTATGGAGTTAGGAAGTTAGGGGGAACATAATCCTAGTATTTGTCTCATACTGATTTCACCTAAAGTGATCAATATTTGTTACTAATTCTACTATTTTCACATAATCTCCCCATTTACTTTTTATTTTTTTGGACTACTTCAACATGTTTTTGATAGTGATTTGACCTATTCCTTGTGGTTTGACCCCAACCATTGGTGGATCCTTGTTTAAAGATGATCGCATTGTACTTTCTTGAAGGTGTAATTTTGGGAGAAATCACATTTAAGATAGAGTTACCTAGTTTACCTCTCACTTTTAAAAGACATTTCAGAAGTGTCTTGGTACCCAAGTTTATCTTAGTATGAATTTTCACCCTCAGAAAGATAGTCAAGTAGAATGGACTATTTAGACCTTAGAGGATACAATGAGAGCATGTGTGTTTGATTTCAAGGGTATTTGGGATGATCATTTGACTTTGATTGAGTTTTCTTATAATAGCAATAACTAATCCAGTATTCAAATGGTTCCATTTGACTCACTTTATGGTAGGAGGTGTATGTCTTCTATTGGTTGGTTTAAGGTTCGTAAATCTACTTTTATAAGGCTAGATTAAGTACAATAGGCAATGGAAGAAATCCAATTGATTATAGAAAGATTGAAAACCACTCAAAGTCATTAAAATTCCTATGCAAATGTAAGGAGAAAGGAGATTGAGTTTATTATTGGTGATTTTTTCTACTTGAAGGTTTTGTCCATAAAAGGGGTGAAGAGATTTTGTAAGATCCTAAAATTTATTCCTCATTATGTTGGTCCTTATAAAATTTTAAGTTTATATCATAGTGTAGCCTATGAGTTGGAATTACCTATAGATTTACCATCAGTGCATCATTCTTTCATCTTTCCTTGTTAAAGAAATGCATTGGTGATCCAGTATCAGTTGTTCCTTTAGAGAGTATGGGTGTGAAAGACAGTCTCTCTTATGAATAGGTCGTAGTTGAGATCCTTGATGTTCAGGTTCATAAGTTGAGAAATAAAGATTTTCTTTGGTAAGGGTTCTATGGAGAAATAATTCTATGGAGGGAGATAGTTGGGAAATTGAGGAAGATATGATGACCAAGTACCCCCATATTTACTCTTTCAACTCAATCACAACTTGAGTTAATAGTTTAACCTTAATTAATTGTTTCTATCTCAAGCCACCCAACTATTTTCATTTCATAACCTACATTCATGAGTTTGATCAGTCCAAATATCAGTTATAGACTCAGATATCAAGTCATTATTCAACTCGTAGGATTTTAGTGTGGGAATTATAGCTTTTCCTAGAAATTCAGCTTACTTCATTTTCATTTAGGGATGAATGATCCCAAGGGAGAGATATTATAACACCCTAAAAATCCAAGAATTTAGAACCATGCTTCAAGTTTTTGCAAAATCAAACATCATGCTTTGGTAGTTTGATAAGTGATTTAAGGAGAGATATTGTAACATCCCCAAAATCCAAATAATTATAACCATACTTCAAGTTTATGCAAAACCAAACATCATATTATGTTAGTTTGATAAGTGATTTAGACCTATATTAAGGCTAGAAATTACTTCTAGCTTATAGACAAGTCAAAATATCTCTTACTAATTGAATTCTTGGGAAAAATATTTCTATAATCAACTTCAAATGAGCATAACTTTTAGATGACCTATTTCTCTCTAAATTTTCTAAGTTTTGAGTGAATATTGAGGAATAGGGGACTTATGGGTGTTTTAGAATAATTATTCATCCCTTGAAAAGCTTAAATAGTATAGTTTTCGTTTTAAAATAGTGAGAAAAGTCCAAATAACCCCTTTAAAAATAGTCTGAAAAACTCCTCGAAGCAGTCTCAACAGCTCAAGTGATGACTCATATGGTCTGGCTATGAGTCATAGATTGAGTCGTAGCCAAAGGACTAATCTTTTTGTCCCCACTACTATGAAAATGAGTCACTCGATGAATCGTAGTGGCCTGATGATGAGTCATCATCACTGCATCTTTGATAGTGCTTTAGTAAATTAGCCATAAATTTTTACTTTGATATTGGATTAAGGAAAAACCAGATTTGATCGAAATCTAATTCAATTATCTATATTTTGATATGTTTTTAGCTCAAAAATGGTCGTGACATTATGCACTCCTACACATATCCACCCTCAACTTAGGTTATTTTCTTGAGTTGAGGTACACAGTGTCCAAGGAGGGACCACGACCAAAGAAGGTTCATTGTAAAAATTAGGACAATGAATTGGGTAGTTCAAAGAAAAGGTCTATGTTGGATCAAAGTTTGGTTCAAAGGATACATGCTTCTTTGGTAGGTCATTTTCGCTAAAGTGGACTAATTCAAACATGGCCTATGACCCTTTCCTAACCTACTATCCTATACATTTTATCAAGACTAATCGGGCAAGTTCTATACCATGCACACACACTAACTAGGAATACATCTCACTTACACATAGCTCAGGGCTTTAGTCTAAGTTACTACCTATTTAGTTCGTACAACACTGACCAGGTTATCCTATTAACAATCCTAATGTCATATCTATATCCTAACATTTGTTATAGCTTAGTACATGCAAAGAAAATATCGCAAAAAACCAAAATTTAGAGGGGTATCATTTTAAACACATTGAAAAATTGATTTGCATGCTCTGTTAAACTTGACTGCACCTAGATTTCTAAAAATACTCTAAGTTACACAAAAAACACAAAACAAAGTAGCAATAAAAGAGTAAAATGCCTAAACATGTAGGTTCTAACTATGATAGTGCATATAAGGGAAAAGAATCACGGCAATAAAAATCCTTAGCTATGTTACACCCCCACCCTTAACTTGAGAAACATGCAATATCCCCCATTTCACAAAACCATAGAAATGTAATACTTAGGAAAGGGACATACCAGTAGTGCCCTAGGCGCCAATCAAATTCTAATCTCGTAGGGATGCATGTGGGTCCCCAACCTGCTCTTTAGCTCTGGTGGCCTTGTCTGTAGCCATAGCACTCGTATACAAGTTAGAATCGGTGGTGGTTGGTGCATTCAAATATAATGGGCAACCTCTATAACCCATCCAACTATAAAACCCACTTCTATGGTAGGTGGTATCTTATCACCTTCCAGAATACTGCCTTGGAAGTTTTCCTGATGTACTTCTCCTTTATTCATCTCTTTTTTTCTTATCACATCTCTTTATTCTTATTTCTCTACATCATCACCCCTTTTTCTCTTCAAAGGCTCCAAATTACCTTCCACCTTCTCAATATTTGTATTATCAAGGTAAGGAGCAAGAGTGTAAAAATCCAAAACCAATGAATCCATATTTATAATAATGACCATTATTATAGGCACAGGTGGTGGAGGAGGTGTAGCATCAACTCTCTCAGAAAGAATCTTGATTGCTTCCTTAAGATCAGTCATATTTGCTCTAATAGCTACCAAGTTAGGTTCCTAGACTTCATCCATGCTTATTATGCTCTAAAAACTATTTTCCCATTTCTAGACAGTCCTAATAGTACCTTGTATCGTATCATTAATATCGGTCTTAACCCAAACCTTTAGATTTTTAATCCATGCATCATGTAACAGTAAGCTTAGCATAATCTCTCCAACTGTGAAGTTAGAATGAGTGTATAGTTGGAAAAACTAATGGTTGAATATGTAGTGCTGAATTAAAGCACCCTGTCTCTAATCTCCCTTGTGATGATACTTGGGATATTCAAATCTACTCTGAAAATAAGAATTGCTACCAAGTAGGCATTAGTCATATTCAATATTTTGTCATTAGATATAGGTATGATCTGGTGCCTAACAATCGACCACCATGCTTTTGTGGCAAAATTTAAACTGCATATAAATAGTGACCCTATTGACCCATGGGGCATTCTCTCCAACCTTAGCAATGTAGTCCTAAAACCATTCGTAATGCATAATATTATCATCAATACTTAATTTTTTCACTCTTTTTAGGTCACTCATCCATAAATCTTATTTTTGGGTATCCTCAACTAGTATAAATTCTTCTCTAGACAAGGTCCTAGAAATAGCCCTAATAGATATGTAAACCTCTATGACTCTGACCTGAATGGTATCCTATTGAATCTTCTTCTTCATATCTTTCTCCTTCCCTGAAGGAGTCATGTTTTTCAGTATTGCTGCATAATTGGTGTAAAATTCTTGCACTAACTCCGACATATAACTCTATAGGGGTCTAGTCGTCCACCCTAGCTCATGCATCTTGAACCCTTGCACCAACTTTGAGACCTTATGGAGTGACTCAGTTATTGCCCGTGGATTATCTTAAATGCTCCTTTTCTTATTTTCTTGATCAATAAATGAAACACCATCAATGTTCTAATCTTATACATTAGGGACTTTCCACTTTCTCGGATCAAACCCTCTTAGAGTTGGTGCATCAATGTGGAGGGGTTCAGAGTAGGATTGGTCCACCCCCTCTAAAGAACTTGAATTCTCCTTGGCTTTACTTATACCTTGTTGGGTGTTTCAAACTGGGGAAGATTGATGGGGGTAGTTGCCTCGACCAAGGTCGTGGATGTTGTCTCTATTCCTTGTTCTTTTTTGTTTTACTGCTTCCTCATTATTTGAGGTGAGTGTTTCTTGTTGGATGAATATATAGAAAATCTTATCTCGATCCCACTTGAGGAGTTAGGATCTCTTTTCAAGGCTGAAGGTATGTCTTTGGGTGCTCACTTCTTGGAGATGTGCTTGGCCAACTTTAGCTGAGCCTTTTGTGCCATTGTGCCTTTACTAAAAGGAGTTAGGACCAGTTTTTGAAATATTTGAACTAGTGTAGTAAATAAATCAGACAACCTTTCATATGATCATACTATAAAGGTACATTCATACCTTTATATCATAAGAAGGGTTTCCTAAGACACTGAAATTTTTTCATATCAAATGGGTTTTTTCTATAATCTTGCAATAAAGGTACGATCATACCTTTCTATCATAGAAAGGGTGCCTGAGACCTGGAAATTCTGTCATATCACATGAGGACATACCATGATTGTATGTTGATCTCACAATCATATATGTTTTCATCTGGTGAACTTCTAAGACTTTATAAATGACATCCCAAAATGATCCAACCAACGATCATTAGTCGAAACCATAGTCGTTGGTTATGTCATGGAATTCTTCAATACTTAGTAGATTTACGTTAAAACATATTGAACCAAAGTTGACCAAATTTTCACCCACGTTGACTACCGTTCTACCAATGTTGTGAACTTAAGACTTCCCCATGACAAAAATTGACTCATAAAGACCTATTTTTATGTAAAAGTTAATCATAATTAAGACTATGGGTAAACACTTATGATTTGTTGGGGTGAATAGTGCAAAAATAGGAGAATTTTGCTTTTGGATCACAAGTAATATGTGTGTTACCAACCTTTGGGACAAAGTAGGGTATAATTTTTTGCTACAAATTTCTTCGAAAAGACGAAGAGAAAATTAGGTAAAGAATTTTAAGGTTTTATACATTTAAAACCGTAGGTGGGTTGATTTGAGTCACGGGTTCATTAAATTGATAGATCACTCAGATGAATAAATGGTAATCATGGTTAGATATCATGATCATATATTTCTCCCATAACAAGTGGGTAAATGAAAAGATTACCTGGGAACCTACAAAGCTTAAGAACGATCGTAATATCTAATCATGATCGTTCCTTAAAATCATAGGTTCCTATCTACTGATAGGTTGCAGGAGAGTGATCAAATGATTGGTAACATGATCATGATAACTAGGTACAATTGTGATGGCTAATTGTGGGATGACTCCTAGATATCTATCCTTCAGAACATTAATCAAAGGTGGTCAGATGACTGAACCCATGATTATTTGTTTCTCTAATGGTCGTACAATCCTCTCGTACGTGTAATCTATAAGCTAATTCAGTATCTTCTGGTGCCTTTATGATCCCTACACCAATAATAAACATTACCCTATAAAATATAAAGTACAAAACATGGGTTGCCTCTCATGAAGTGCTTGATTTAACGTAGCGACACGACACGACTAAGTTGGTTACTCAAACTTCACCAATGATAACATAGGTTGCCTCCTATAAATCACCCATTTTAACATTACATCACGACCCATATCCCTTGACTACTCTAATTTTGTCAAGGTATAATCTTTTACATGACTAATTTTTTTGTGATATCCACATAGTACTTGACACACTGTCCATTTTCCTTGAATGAGTCAACACCATTTCCTTGAAGCTCAATTGTACCATACAAAATACTCTCACCACAGTGAATGGTCTAGGCCTTTTAGATTTTAGCTTGCTAGGAAAAAATGAATTATAGAATTATACATCAAGACTAAATCACTGGGGTGGGATTCTCTTTGCTTAATTTTTTGATGATGATACAACTTTATTTTTTCATTGTATAAGGCTAAAATTTCCTAGGCGCAGAGATGAAACTCATCCATTTCATTCATCTATTCCAATCTCAATTTTGATGCATCATTCCATTCAAGATTTAGCCTCTTCAATGCCCATAATGACTTGTGTTCAAGTTCGACGGGAAAATGACCTGCTTTTCCATACACAAGTTGATATGGATGTGCACTTATAGGAGTCTTGTATGCTATATAGTAAGACTCCAATACATCATCTATAATTCTATCTTAGTCTACCCAATTGACATTCACAGTCTTTGCCAAAATAGACTTGATCTCATGATTTGATAATCAACCCGCCCACTTATCTATAGTTGGTCAGGTGTTTCTACCTTATGTTTTACATAATTTTTACTAAACAAGGTTTTAAATAGATGGATATAGAAGTGTGAAATACCATCACTAATGATAGCTTGGGCGTACCAAATCTCAAAAAGATGTTCATCAGAAAAGTTGTGATGTTCTTATGTAATGACCCTTTAGGTCATTTTATATATTTATCTTATTTTTGTAGTAGAGCTTTTCTATAGATTCCCAATGTCATTTATGACTTGCTGGGACTGATATTTTAGTAATTGGGCACTTATTTTTATTTCTATATCCAATTCTCTATTTAGAAGTTTTCGCATGTTCCAAATGACCACTGAACAAAAACTTCAGTAAAATAATTTTTCATGCAAATTTTTAAGGTGCCAAAAGCTCCAAAATATTAATTTTAGGCCAGGTAGACCTTTTGTTTTGGTCTGAGACACCCTTGCTCATTTCAACCAATTGGTCAAAAAGTTAAAAAATTAGAAATATGGGTAGGGGGGATATTTGATTAAAATGACCTTAAATTGAAAATCTGAGTGTACCATTAATGTTGTGGAATTTGGTGTGGTCACATAGTTCATTTGTATATATGGGATTCTGAATGAATCCCAAGTCCTCAATCGAGACTATTTTTGGATTTGTAAATCTAGTGCCAGTAAATCTGGTACCATCTTGATCGTGCCACTCTAGGATGTGATTGCAACACCATATGCAAAGGAGAAATTGTGATCATGTTGGGAAGATCATAATCGCAATTGGTCTATGCAGGCCCTAGGTAGTGCGGTCGCAGACCTGCAGGTCGCGATAGCGACTTTTGAGACCTTGAACTGGGTATAAATTGAGCCCATTTCCATGATTTTGGATATTTTTTATCTTCCCAGTTGATAGATAAACCCTAATATAGTGTGTTAACTTAAAATTAAATCTTGTTGATGACTTGAAAGCTTGGGTAACATCTATTTTCGTGTTCATCACCCAATTTAAGGTAAGAATTCACCATTTTCTTTGTGAAATTTCATGATTATTTTCTCAAAACTCCAAAACCTTTAGGGCTTTATTTTGGCCCCAATTTATCTTGTATTTCATCCAATTTTTGAGGGTTATGATTCTTTGAGCTTGTATGAATATTGGGTTGGTATCAAAAATGTGATTTTTATATGTTGAATCCATATGTAGTTTTTGTATGATTTTTGGACCCGAAGAACAATTGTGCAATATGGGTATTGATATTTTTGCATTGATGAGGAGAATGTGTTTTTGATAGCTTGGCATCTCGACGAGGCTTCTTGGAAAGAAAAAGAAAAGGTTTAGTGGTTCGTTAAGCTTTCTTCGGCGTCGAGGTAGGATAGGTTTATCCCTTGTTAGATTGAGCTAATTCATAGTATTATTATGATATTTTATTATATTTGGAATGGGTTTTAGGTGTTGGATTGATGAAATATTAGTTGGATGGTTTCGGCTAAATTAAAGCCATAGAGTTAAAATACTTAGCTTGTTCCTTAAGCCTTAGGTGAATTGGACGTAATTACTAATTTTTAGCATTAGAATGCCTTAGATTGCTCAAGATTAAGTGAAATTCTCTAGTTAATCATTCTTAGGGTATGTTTGGCTGTATTTGCTTACACCATTGAAGGTTACCTTAGTTTCCATTGGAGTTAGTTAATGTATTTGGGAAGAATCTTTGCCTTAGGACAAAATTTGGCTTGTTATACATCTAAAAGTATATTTACATACCTTAAGCCTAGTTAGGGTAGAAATTTACCTAAAATGGAACTTGAGGACTAGAAGGGGACTCTTAACCCACTTTATGCCATGACACATGTTAGTATTGGTAAGACTTTTATGCTTATTAGACCCTCAAAAATGTATATTGAGGAAATATGGAGATATCTTGATACTTGATGGATATGTTGGTTAATGCGAGGGTTGATGATAACTGATTATGCTACAATTTATGCTATTGATAATGTTATCCATGATGTTGATTATATATATATATGGTTCGAGTCCGGAAGATGATTTCTATTGATTATATACCTACTTCAAGTTCGGAGGATGATTATGACTATATTGATACTATTTACTAGTTTAAGTCCGGATATGTATATCATTAATCGACTTGAGTCCAGATATTGATTATTTACCGGTTCAAGTCCGTCTTTTGATTACATTTATCGATTCGAGTCTGGACATTGATTATTTACCAGTTCAAGTCTGGCTATTGATTATATTTATCGATTCGAGTCCGGATATGCATATTATACCATTATAATACTTTTTATGATTAATGATATCGGGGTGTGAAATTGAAGGAAGTAATTTGTCTAATTTAGAAAATAAGGTAATGGTTATAATATGATATGACATAAATGAACTCTAGTAATTAAATAGATTGGTTAATAAATGATACTTGGATAATAAAATAGTGATTAGTGAGCAATGATGGTAAGGTTTTTAGATGATGGTAACATAATAAAATATGGGTAAATTGTGGAAATAATGGTTTTATGATAATGAAGGTTAGTTATAATGTCGGTTGATTTCTTATTCTTCGCTTGAGTGTTCTCTCTAGTCGTATGGGAGTCTGTGATGAGTTCTTTACTTTTCTGTACCAATTGTCGTATGGAGCTAATTTTGTAGTTTGTGATTGCTTGTGTGATATTATGTTACTTTATGTTATCATTTTGGTTTATTTACTTATCGTGTACAGTGGTGTTGGAGATAATTCAGGTTCGATTCTGTACCTTAAATTAGTTATATATCTTGAATTTTATCGTGCTTATATCATGGTTTATCTTAATTGACCGGTGATGCCTACTGAGTTCCCATTATTTTTGTACTTATACTACACTTCTGTATATTTTTGGTGTAGACCCGAGTACTAGATACGGTCATTGACCATTGTTTGTGCGATGATTGATTCTCAGAGATAGGGTGAGCTCTTGAGTTTGAGTCACCCATTTCCCTCTATCTTTATTTTCAGAAGTTTGTTTCGAGATAGATGTATTAGCTATTCTAGACTTTGATTTGTATTGATACTATTAGATGATCTTGTACTAGCTTTTCTAAGTCATGGGATTGGTATCTTGTATTGACTATTTTATTTAATTAGAACCCTTTACTTATTTATGAATTGTGTTTTTAAATTTCACCTGTGATGGGCATTTCGTACCAAATTAACCTATTATGGTAGCTCCGAGCTATGGTTTTGGCTTACCTACTCGCGCGATTTACTAGGTGCCATCATGATTCATAAATCGGGTCGTGACATATTACCTTCATTAATTGGAAGTGGAATTTATTTCACCTACTTGGTAACATAGTCAAAGGCCACCAGATGTACTTTGTTTCGTGTGATCTTACAAATGGTCATGTAAATTCTATTCCTCATACATCAAACAACTCAAACTCAAGGATTGATGTCATTGGAAGTTCATGCCTGGGTGAGATGTTCCCTTGCCTTTGACATTGGTCACAAGCTATAACATAATCATGATTGTCTTTGTAAATTGTAGGCCAATAGTAACCAAAACATTGCAAGATCTTATGCATGGTTCTCGCACCACCATAGTGACCTCCAATTTGTGAGGAATGACATGCCTCAAAGATACTTATCATCTCCATATTAGGAATACATCTCTGAATTACTCTGTCTTGACAAACCTAAAATTAGAATTGCTTGCCCCAAAAGAACTTTCTCACCTTATGCATGGACTATTTTTCATACTGAAATAACTTCTTCTAGGACAAAATCAGGCATCAAATTATTGGTGAAATCTGCAAACCAAGGGATTAAGTCTTGTAATGCTGCTAGGATGTGTTCATCTGAAAAAGTATCATTAATTTTAAGCTCATCCTATAGTTTTAGCATTGAATCCTCCTCAAGGTGTGACAAATGATCGGCCACCTGATTTTCAGTTTCTTTTTTATCCTTGACCTCAAAGTAAAATTTATGCAATAGAAGCACCCATCTAATCAACCTTGGCTTTGCATATTTCTTTGTCATAAGATATCTAAGAGTTGTGTGGTCAGTATGCACAATGACTTAAGTGCCAATTAAGTAGGGACAAAATTTCTCAAATTCAAAGATAACAACAAGCAACATTTGTTCAGTCATAGTGCAATTCTTTTGAGCAGTTTTAAGTGGTTTGTTGGCATGGTATATCGGGTGTAGTATCTTCTCTCTCCTTTGTCCTAAGAATACTCCTAGCACCACAGCACTAGCATCACATATCACCTCAAATGACGTCAAATCTTGAGACTCAATGATAGGGGCTGAAATTAACTTCTCCTTCAGTCATTCAAATGTTTTTAGACATTCCTCATCAAACACAAACTTCATATCTTTTTTCAGCAACTTGCTCAAAAAGTTTGCAATTTTAGAGAAATCCTTCACAATTTATCTATATAAACCTACATGTCCCAAAAACTATGAATACCCTTCACAAAAATTGGTGAAGGAAACTTCAATCACCTCAATCTGTTCCTTATCAACTTCAATACACTTCTTAGAAATCTTGTGGCCCGATGCTATTCCTTCTTTAACCATGAAATGACACTTCTCCTAGTTTAGCACTAAGTTATATTCCCCACATCTCCTCAAAATAAAGTCAGGGTGTGCCATGCAATCATCAAATGAGTCACTCATAATTTAAAAGTCATCCATAAAATCTTAATAGTGTCTTCCACCATATCAAAATAGATTGACATCATACAATGCTGGAAAGTGGCGGGAGCATTGCTTAGACTAAACGACATACTTTTAAATCAAACATCCCCATATTGATAAGTAAACATGGTCTTTTATTAATATTCAGGGGAAATTGAGGTCTGATTATACCCTAAATAACTATCTAGAAAATAATACCATCCCTTACCAGCGAGATGGTTTAACATCTGATCCATAAAAGGCATAGAAAGGTTATAATTCCTAGACCATGGTTTAAACTTCCTATAATCCATGCAAAAATGCCATTAGGTGACTAGCCTTGTAGGAAATAGCCCGTTTTTCTCATTGGTAACCATTGTGATTTTGCCCTTCTTTGGCACACAATATACAGGGCTCACCCATTTTCTATTGGTGATATAATAAACTACTCCTGCATCCAACCATTTAATGATTAATTTTGTCATAACCTCTTGTATAGGAAGGTTCAATCTCTTTGGTGCTCAATTTTAGGGATACAATCTAGCTCAAGCAAGATTTTGTGAATGAAAATTATAGATGGAATTCCAATAATGTCAGTAATGGACCATTCAATGGGCCTTTTAAACCTCTAAGTCCTCAACCTTCCATTCTAATAAGTTAGCTACAATGAAAATCAACAAAGTATTTTTTGTCCTTCGAAACATACAATGCAAATGAGAAGGAAGTGCCTTGAGCTCCAAAATGGGAGGCTCCTCAATAGATGGTTTAGCCGATGGAGTCACTCTGTTCTTCACATCAAAATATAACTTCTTCAGTGATAAAGTATATGAACTACTACCAATGAGTGTTGTCAGCATCTCATTATACTAGTCAATACCATCATTGTTAAAATTCATTATTGTTACTTTGAGTGCCTTAACACCGAGTCTTTTCTCAATAAGAACCACCAGCTCATCCTTATTTATGGTCTTTATCATCAAAATCACATGAATACCCTTTGGTTATTTCATGGAATGGCACATATTAAAAGTACTTTGCTTATTATTTAACCAAAACATCATCTACCCTATTTCCATGACAACTAATTCCCCACTAATAGTGAGGAGAGGCCTTTCCAATATGATTGAAACCTTGGCATCAACCTCACAATTAAGAAATATGAAGTCAACTAGAAATATAAGAGATGCTACCTCTACTAATACATCACACAATATACCCAATAACTTCTTAATAGTGCACACTCACCACCAGAAGTCTTATAGAGGTTGGTTTAGGTAACTCAATCCTTAATTGCTTGTAGACGACTAGCAGCATTAGGTTAATTCTAGCACCCAATTTATATAAAGACCATGCAAATTCTGCAGACCCAATAGTACAAGGAATAGTGAAAGCTCTGGGATCTTCCTTCTTTTCAACTAGAGAGCAAAAATTAATTGTGCTACAATGGTGCACATTATCCACATGCTCAAAACATATTATCCTTTTCTTTGTCACCAAATATTTCATGAACTTCTCATATCCTAAAATCTATTTCTATAGCATCCACTATAGGGACGTTCATATACAACTTCTTCAATATTGATTAGAAGCATGTTACCATCATAGACTCATTAAGACCACAGTCTTATAGATTGTTTGAGGGATATTTTCTCAAGGATTGAGTAGGGATATATGACTTTCGTGGAGTATTAGGCTCAGTTTCATGAGTTGGCTAGGCATTCCACATCTATTTTGAATACCAAGTATGAGAGGTTCAGTGCTTTATTCAAGGATAAAGACTCCCTTTCTATATGAATATGCAGAATTTGGTTACTGTTGGTAGATATTTTATTAAGGTTCATAATCATCCCAATTTATAAAGGAGATGTATATCAAGGAATAAGAGGTTAGCGATAAGAGGAAATATAAGGATAGTTTTAGTGGTGGCCATTGTGGCTCATGATTCAGAGGCAGTAGTTGTCAGGGTAAGTACCCTCTATGTCGGTCATAATAGTTTTACTGACATGACCCGAACCAAGGCCTTGCTATGTAAGGTATCTCGAGTCCAACCGAAAACGGAGACCACCCCCACTACCCAAATCACTGACTACCTTATACTCTGTGTTGGATGAATTTTGAACAGATAACAAGATAGGATAATATCAAGTTAAAGACATTATATTAACTTTATAACAAAAACCAACCATCCACAACCATTTTACCAATCAATACCAATGCTAATAGAAATACCGATAAGAATACAGGCACCGCCCATGCCTATAGTAGTCTGACAAAGCCTCTAATCAAATTAAAGAATATATAGTCGAGAAATGCTCCGACCATGGAGAAACCAAAACCAAAAGGAATAATAATGACATAAGGAAATCCATAGCATGAAATAAGGTCTTTTAGAGTATGGAAGCTCACCACTTTAGTCTGACTCAAAAGTTGTCTCCAAGCCACCATATCACTGAGTAGGAGGAGTGGATGTATGGCCGGTTCTTACATCACATAGGGATACAGTGTCCAAAGATAGTTAGCAGGGTGAACAGTAGCATGCAACTCAGGGATATAGATAAAGTAATGCCATCAATCCAAAACCAAGTAAAACCAATGCACATAACCATAATAAAATTCATACATATATATACATATATATATATATATATATATCACCATGTCGGTACAGGGAAAAAGGTTTATCAAGAACTTCAAGACATTTAACTTGTATTGTGTATCTTTACCATCATAAATAAACCCATAGGCTATATGGGTCCAGTGTTACCCCCTAAACGGGCCCTAGTGCATATTGCCCACACGAACAGGAAATATTATAGATGGTCGGGGATTCCATTATACCCTTCTCCCTCCATGATACATATATATGTGTAAAGTGCTGGGGTATTTCCTTGTACCCAGCAAGCATATGTTCATCTAGACTAACCCTTATGTCAGCAAACATAAGTTCCCAATTAGCTATCATAACCCTCATTATTACCCAATTAAAAAATTTAACACATAACAAAAACACCAATTCGAGGAGTCAATTATTAAGGTATTTTAAAGTGGTATCATCATATCGACTATAGCTCGCAAGCAATGTAATTATCCAACTCTTAGGGGATTCCAATGTACCCCACAAATTTAATTATTAAAGTTACTTGGGGGATTCCCGTGTACCCCGTAAGGTTTTCATAGTAAAATAACTTGGGAGATTCCCGTGTACCCCAGAAGGTTTTAAAAACCATCCTTAACCAATTAACAATTTATACCATGGATTAGTTTCAAGAAATAAGTCAAGCCAAGTGATAATGCGCAGACCAAAATTTAGTTATGGAACTGGGTTGAGATTATTACTAACTTCCATACAAACAATTTGATTTGGGGATTCCTTTGAACCCCTATTTCCATTCACCATTCTCATGCACCCCAATGCATTTAATAATCATTAATTTAAGCATAATAACTTCATAAAAACATGGAATAAGCATTTAAATAATTTATATTCAAAACCTTCAACCCATAGTTCAAAACCAAACATCAATATCCTATGGAAAAAGCCTTAATTCAGATGATTTTACAAAATTGACAATGAGGGAAGAGTAACATGCCTTGAACAACAAGAAGTACGGAGAGAAATCACCTTTCGAAGCCTCAATTGATTAGTCTCTTAAAAACCCAAAGTCTTCTTGACCTTGAGGATTAGAGAGTGTTTGAGAAGTTATTTGATGTATTTTATGAGGTATAATGGTACCCTAAAGAGGTTATAAGATGTGGGTTTCAAGTTACAAAAAAGGGGAAATATGTAGAATAACCTTAACTTAAAATCTAAAAAAACGTCAACCTTCACTATGAGTCAACCATTGACTCATAACCCTCTTTATGACTCGTGACCACAAGTCATAACCAAGATAGTGACCAAGACTCCCATATATTGTCCACCTTATGACTCAACTAGATTACTCTTAACCACACCTTATGACTCAACCAGATTACTCATAACCAGACCTCATGGCTCATAGGGTCCAGTCGTAGGCAACAAAGAACTCAAATAGGTTAGACACTGGACATCCTACAACTTTATCTAACAACTCATAACATATCCTCATAACTTAGTAAGGCACTCATTCTCAAAGAAAAAATAAGCCACAAAATTACTAATTTGGTTATGGCTCTTCCTAATTACTCATCACGTGTCCTTACGACTCGTGTCCTCAAGTTACAACTTGGACAAAAACTCAAACACTATTCACTAGACACCTTATAACTAGATTTACCTGACCCGTCAAGACACCATACGACTTATGGGGTGAGTCATAATTAAGACAGTAAGCTCAAATCTTCAGAAATTTTCATTGGCTAAAATTTAGGGTGTTTTAATTATGGTCAGTTTGGTAGGCCCATTTATGCTACTCTTTAAATAACTGATAGAGGCTAGTCTAGTTCTAGTGGTTATCATGGCCAAAGTAGTGGCCAATCTTTGAGGGTCCATATTCTGAGTATTATAGTTGTGGTAGTTATTTTGGGTCAGCTGGATCTTTTTGATTTTATTATAGAACTAGAGGCATGATATGGTTGTGGGTGATTTGTCCATTTTTTGACAGAGTGCCCTAGTCATGGATTGATGGTTCTACTCAGAGTATTCCATATCTTAGGGCAGTACATACCCCAGCTAAGAGTGGTATGCATGGTTGTTGGGGTAGTCTCCAGGGTTCTTGTAGAGGTCCTCAAATAGGTAGGATAGGAGATCGGTCAGGAGCCCAGCCTGGTGGCATGTGTGGTCAGTTTTATGCCATATCTGCTAGACCGGAGATGAGTCTTTTAATTCTATTATCAAAGGTATAATTTTCATGTGTCGTTAGATGGATTTTGGTTTATTTGATTCGTGATACACATATTCATATGTGTCTACTTATTTTTCCTATGGTTAGAGTTATCTTGGGATTTTTTATCTGTTCTAATATATGTATCAACTCTCGTAGGTGATTCTTTAGTAGTGGATCGAGTTTATAGATCATATGTTGTGACTGTTTGAGAGTTTCACACTCAGGATGATCTTATTGTGTTAGATATGGTGGATTTCTATATGATTTTGGGCATGGACTGGTTATCCCCCTACCATGCAATTTTGGACTATTTCTCCAAGTCTTTTACCTTTGTCAAGCCCGACATACCCTTGGTTATTTGGCAGGGATCTATTAATTATGAGCTGACGGGGATTATATTTTATATTCGGGCTAGGAGACTATTGCAATGGGTTATGATTCTTATCTCAATTATATTCATGATGTTAGTATGGAGAGTCCCTTACTTGATTCTACTCCTATATTTCATAAGTGTTTTAATGTTTTTTCTACCGATCAATAAGGTTTACCTTAGAGTGTGATATTGAGTTTGTTATTGATCTTGAGCCAGGAACCCAACCTATTTTCATGGAACCTTTTCATATAGCTCTTGTTGAGTTTAAGGATCTGAATTCTCATCTTCAGGATATGTTGGGTAAGGGTTTTATTGGACTTAGTGTGTTTTCTTGGGTGCTTCTGTCTTGTTTAAGAAGAAAAAGGATAGTTCCTTGCATATGTTTATTGACTACAAGTACCTTAATAAGGTGATGGTGAAGAATCAATATCCTATGCCTTGCATTAATGATTTTTTTGACAAACTTCGGAGAGAAACAATGTAATCTAATATTTACTTTAGTTCGGTTACCATCAATTAAGCATTTCGGGAGAGGATATCCAATGATATCCTTTAGGACTCATTATGGTTATTATGAGATCCTAGTGATTTCTTCTGGGTTGATCAATGCCCTACCAATATTTATGGACTCGATGAACTGCGTGTTCAAGCCTTACTTGGATTCCATCGTGGATATGTTCATTGATGGCATCCTTATGTATTCAAGAAGTAGAGTTGAGCATATTTAGTATTTGAGGATTATCCTCTAGACTTTGAGAGATCATAGGATTTTTGCCAAATTCTCTAAGTGTTAGTTTTTTATTGAGATGGTGACATTCCTAGGAAATTTTGTATCTAATGATGGGACTATGATAGATCTAGTGAAGATTAAGGCTATTCATGATTGGGCTAGGCCTACATCTTTATTTGAGGTTCGTAGATTTATTGGGTTGGCTAGTTACTATAGGTGATTTACTGAAGGTTTTTCTACTATTATAGAACCTATGACCAGATTAACTAGGAAAGGTTCCTTTTTAGTAGTTCGACGGGTGTCAGTCACGATTTTAGTAGCGTAAGGGACTTCTCACTTTATCTCTTACATTGGCTCTTCCTGTTGAGGGTGAAGGATTCACTATATATTATGATGTTTTTTATGTTAGGTTAGGTTGTGTGTTGATGCAGTAGGGTTGAGTTATTACTTATGCATTAAGACAAATGAAGGTACATGAGTGCAACTGCCCCATTTATGATTTGGAGATGGCGGCGGTAGTTTTGTACTTATGATTTAGAGGATTTATCATTATGGCCTACATTGTCAGATTTGCATGGATTATGAAAGTCTTCAGCCTCTTATGAACTAGAGAGAGCTTAATTCTAAGCAGTATAGATGGATGGATTTTCTTAAGGATTATGACATCTCTATCTTATATCATTCAGGCAAGGCAAATATGGTAGTGGACACCTTGAGTCAGAAAGTAGTGAATATGGCTAGTTTGGCTTCTATATATATTTTTCATAGGTCATTGGCATAAGACATCCAGTCCTTAGAAAAATTGATGGTGTGGTTTGATATTTCTGACCCTATGAGGATTCTTACTAGTGTTGAGGCTAGGTCTACTTTATTTGAACAAATTTGGATTTGCCAGTTTGTGGATATGAGACTTGGTATTTTATGGGATCAAGTGTGTGTGGTGAGTCCAAGAGGGCTACCATAGAATCTGAGGATTTTTTAGATTTGATTCAATTGTTTTTACGTGAGGCCCACAAGTGTAGATACTCTATTCACCCTAGTATAGCTAAAATGTATAGGATTTGAGGCAACATTATTGGTGGAGTGTTATGGAAAGAGGCATGGCAGACTTTGTAGTTTGTTGCCTATGTTGTCAGCAGTTGAAGGTCGAGCATCAGAGACCTGGTGGCTTGATTCATAGATTTCCTATTATCAAGTGGAAGTGGGAGCTAATCACCATGGACTTAATTAGTAGATTACCTCGCACATTATGTGGTTCCTATGGTATTTGGGTCATTATGGATTGGTTGATCAAATAAACACATTATATTCATATGTAGATGTCCTTCAGTTCTGAGAGGTTAGCTCATATCTATTTGTATGAGAGAGTCCATTTGCATGGAGCGCCGAAATCTATCATTTCAGACTAGGGTTTAGTGTTCACTTCTAGCTTTTAGAGAGCTTTTCAAGAGGAGTTGGGTAGTCGGGTGAATCTTAGCACAATTTTCAACCCTTAAATTGATAGGAAGTCAGAGAGGACTATTTTGGTTCTCGAAGATATTCTCTAATCTTGTTTCATGGATTTTAGAGGTCAGTGGGAGCAAAACATAGCTTTGGCAGAGTTCGCATATAATATAACTACCACTTAACTGTTGAGATAGCGCTATTTGAGGCATTATATGGTAGGCATTTTTATTCTCTAATTGGTTGGTTCTAGACCTTTAATATTACACCTCGTGGTATAGGTTTTATTTAAAAGTCTTTGGACAGAGTCAGGGTGATTCAAGATAGGTAGAGGGCAGCTCAGAGTAGGTGGACAAGCTAATTCAAGATAGGCTGAGGGCAACTCAGAGTAGGTAGAAGGCTTATGCAGATCATAGACTTCGTACCTTAAGGCTTGGACTTAGTAACTGAGTATTCCTTCAAGTATCACCCTTGAAGGGTGTAATGATGTTCATGAGGAAAGGTAAGCTCAGCCCTAGATATGTTAGATCTTTTGAGATCATTCTTATAGTTGGTGAGATGGTTTATGAGTTAGTTTTGGCCCTAAATTTTGCTATTGTTCATCTAGTTTTCCATATTTCTATGTTATGGTGGTACATTCCATATGCATCCCATGTTCTCAGATGGGACTCGGTTCAGTTGGGTGAGAGTTTGACCTTTGTAAAGGGATCATTTGTTCATATTAACCAGGGATATCAAGCAGTTGCACACTAGAGAGATTCAAATGGTTAAGGCTCAATGGATACACCACCTAGTAATGGGGGTTACTTTGGAGAATGAGACTGTGATGCATGATGAATATCCTTACCTGTTCGAGGCTTCAAGTATATCCTAACCCTTTGCTTTCATAGACAAAAGTTCTTTAGTAAGTGGATATTGTAATGACCCTACTCTGCATTTCTACTCATTTTTTATGTTTAGAGCTTTCCTATAGCTGCCTCAAGTCATTTGTGACTTGCTGGAGTTGATAGTTTTATTAATGGGAAGTTCATTTTATTTTTAGAGCCAATTCTCTTTTTCGGCATCTTCATTGGTAAAAATTGGCGACCAGGCAAAATCTTTAGTTAAACGACCTCATATACTGATTCTGACAGTTCCAATAGCTCTGGAACATTGATTTTATGCTAGGTGAACCCTTGGTTTGGGTCTCGAGCCTTTCAAACTTATTCTAGGCTAATGGCTGGAAGTTAAGAAAAGGGAATGTGAGTGTGGGACTTACTTTTCATTGAAATTACCTTGTATGGAAACTTTGACTATGCTATTGAGTCCAGAACATCAAATTTGATAGGGTAATATAGTTCGTTTGTGTATACAAGATTTTGGATCAATCTCCAGAGGTCGGCGGAGACTTATAAAAAACAAGTCTCTAGATGGTGCATCCACTCAAGTGGAACTTTGGGTGCTTTAGCATCCTTACAGGCACTTTAGCGACCCTGGCCCAGCCTAAGTGAGCCACTTTAGTGACAAGCTGACCGCTGACTCAAACATAAATGAAAATCAAATAACTAAAACACTATCATCAATGAGTAAAAGTCTGATAAACTAGGTCCTCGGACTATGAGGACTCACCAAAAGATGAGATGTAGGTGATGATACCTATAGTCAATCGTGCTACTATAAACGAGCACCCGGATCTTCATTATAAGGCAATGTAGCACATAGACATATATGTGGGTCAGTACCTCTGGAATGTACTGAGTATGCGGGGGTAAATGCATAAGTAAAACGACAATTAAATATGCATATAAGCTTTCAAATGATGCATGTTAAGTGTAGATTACTCAACTTGAATTTGAATATGAGAAAAGACTACAAGATCATCAACATGAATGATGAAGCATAAGAATAAACTTTATGAGCCATAATATTTAGTTTCTAAAGCTTTATTTTTCATTCTTACCTATGGGGGATTCTTATAATCGACATAAATCATGTGAGCTATCATGGAGTCCAACATCTTACCCATTTTAGGGAGAACTTTTCTATCTTTGCCATCAGAATAGAACCTTATCTTAAGTGTTCTCTTGTAATACCCCTGAACTTTATTTAAGTCAAATATAGTCTCCAAAAAAGTTAGTGATGATTTCCAAAATGATTACTGTTTAAATCAGATAGAATATTCCCGATTTCAACTTTAAATCATGTGGGAAATTGAATAGCTTTCCAACAATACAAATTTCGTCCAAATTTGGTATCGGAATAAAAAGTTATGGCCATTTTATAGAGAACTGTTGGAACTACGCAGAAGCAACAATCAAGTTGACGGACCATCGAGCTAGCAACAGACCATCCCCCAAGCCGTCGTGACTAAGGCAGTGAACCCAATGTCTGGTCAAGTGCGACGGCCAGGACCGATGGAACATCGAGCTAGCGATGGACTGTCATCCAAACCATCGCAGATGAGTCAAAAAGTTTAGGTTCTAGCCAAGTGAGACCGTCAGGACCGACGAACCGTTGAGACAGTGAAGGACCGTCGACCAGACCGTCAACACTTTCGATCAGCATTTTTAAGCCATTTTTAAAATGGTATTTGGGTCTTTTTCCACCCATTTTAACCACTAATTATACCAGAATAGAGATTATAACTTCATTATTCAATTATTACACCAAATTAGGGTTTCTCTCAAAGATCAATCCCCAAGAACAAGAAACCCCAGGTGTTTAATTCCAAGTCAAGAATTCAAGCTTTCCTCTACCAATCTTCAAGAAATCATCCACCTACGTATGTCAAGTGTTAATTCATGGGGCCCTTTTATCCATGAAGCTCAAGAATCTCTTTTCAAAATTCAAGATTTGTGCATTTATGAATGTTCATGATTTAGTTGAATTGAAATCGATGTCCATGTTGTTGTGGGGTTTTGATTCATCTTTTAAATTTCATGTTCCAATGATCGGTCGTAGTATGTGATGATTTGCATAATATTAATGATAAACCCTTCAAATTGCAAATTTATTTATGCAACCATGATAATTAGATGCATTGGTGATGGCATAACCAAAGTATGCTCCCCATATGTTTGATTAAATGCCTATATGTAAGAAAAAGTATCATTATAGTATAAGAGTATAAAATCCCCATTTATGTACGAGTTAATACATGTCCAGTGTTTGATGAAATGTCTTAGTCAATGAATTATGGATATATGTGTAGCCATTATTGGGCTTTCGAATTCGTGCCATGAATTACTTTTATGCTATCGAGTCCTGGGTGTATTTATACCCATAAATTTAGCTGTATGCTTAGAGCCAGTGTCAGTTTCATGATAATCTCAATCACACCATGATCAGTAGGATTCAGTCAGCTACATGACTCAAGAAAACTCAGTAATCTCATGAACTCAATCAGTTAACCGGATTCAGTAACATTCTGTTAGTCCACGAAACTCAGTGAACTTAGTCTAGTTCATCCCAATATATTCAGTTTTGTGTCTATTCAAATGGGAGTAGGATTCAGCACTGAGTGAGCCCAAGGATGGGAAGTCACCTGTGAGAAGAGGGTGTGATTCTTAAAGCAATCTTTGTTCCCTAAAACTACGTAGCCAGCATAGGTTGAGACATCAAACCTTCTAGATGAGGGTAGATGAGGTGGCTTAACCTAGTATATGAGTGTACCACCATTCTCCTTAGGGTACCTATTAGATGAGGGATTACACACATCTTGTCCTTACCAGTGGCGCGGTATTGACACCCTTTCAATTGGGGTTATAGATTAGACCCCAACTCAATTATATTATTTTATTTGGGGCATATCAGTTAGGTGATTACTTTCCATAGTTATAGCCTCAGTCTCA